>NW_024884733.1:29214858-29226197 GCF_019232065.1 Centrocercus urophasianus | reverse complement strand
AACCAAAAAAAAAAAAAAACAAAAACAAAAAACAAACAAAAAACAAACAAAAAAAAACCACCCTACAAGAAGAAACAACTTCAGCTGAAGCCTATTTATAACCAGCCCTTCCTGAGCAGAAAAAACACCCCCAAATAGACAACCTCCTGGAACACCACATTCAGCGTTCAGACAATGCTGCTCGAGATGTAACCCACAAGGATAAGGGGGAGAGAGTGGGAGCTGGGGAAACCACCACCCCTGTTCTCAACGCAGGAACTGATACTACTTCCATGTACGTAAGCAAACGCTGGCTATGGTACTGCTCACTGTAGTTATGCAAAATAAACAGGTCATTAAAACCATTCACCAAGGTTGGTACCTACTGGTAAATTTAAGTTCGGTGCAACAATCCCCTACATGCAAAGAAAATAGACAGGAAGTTATTTTTCCCACGTAATTTTTCTCTTGAAAGAAGAGATTCTCTTCCTGATAAACCCCTGAAATTCCTTCAGTGACACTGCTCCACCTTCTTCTCAACTAAATTTTACTGATCATTTTTCATCAATTGCCATCAGCACTCTTCAGTACCTGTAACAGAACACTGTAGAGGTTCCTACGCAAGAATCACCACTTCTTATAATTTACCCTGCTCAAATAATTAATTCTTGCAATTTGAGAGATTAAAAGATTTAGCTGTCACTTATTTTTCAGTTCATCTGATAAATATCAAACATACACAATTCATTTGCACGTTTCATTAGAATTTGTGGTAACCACTGCAACACATCAAAGGATTTTTTTTTTCCCCAATTAAGTTTTTCTTCTCCAATGTCTACATTAACACCAATTCCAAATTATCTTTAAAACCTCACACCAACTACTGGCACCACTATTTGGATGTCACTCAGCCCACACTGGTAATCTGAAATACAGTCCTACAAATTGCTCCCTTATTTTTTTTTCTTTCCTAGATTGTAGCCTCCCGAGTTCCTAACCAGCTTCCCAGATGTATCCACTAATTGCCCTGTAACTAGAAGACTGGAAGTTGTCATTTTGAAAACAAGAAAGCTTCCATCAGCTGGCATCCCTGATTGATGCCAAAAACAAACATTCAGAGGCAGTTTGTGGTATTTAATAATTTAAGGATTTCCATAGAAAATAAAACTCACCTGTCCTGCATGTGACTCAGAACCTGGCCTACAGCCAAATCCTCCATCAAAGTTCATACAGGACAAAACAAATTCTACTGCTTTCCCCACGTCAATAGCATCCAATTTTCCCTGCAAGTTAAAAAGGCAACCAATATATTTTACGTTCAGCCAAACTGGTTAACTTCAGCTATACACCAATGAAAAATACTGTACTTGTTCAAGTGATGTTTTGGAACTTACTAGAAGTGCAAGAGTTGCTGCAGCACAGAAGGAGAACCTTGTATCTATTTCTCCTACAACACAGAGGGCAGGAAATGAAATATCATTTTCATTAAAAGCAACAATACATTTAAATCACCACTGAAAATATGAAACAAATGTAAAAAAAACCTGTATGGCAACAATGAAAAGCTCACTTTTCAATCCGTCAGTTATTTCCTCAGTCATTTACAAAGTGCACACTACAGTTCAAATGATCTGTGTTTACTGTACGTAAAGCAAACAACTCACTGCCTGCATCCAGACGTACATTCTAGGCAATCCAACTAGTGGCAACTTGCAAACAGCTGTGTAAAAGTTGATCTGTAGAACTCTACTGGATAAAGGCAGAACAGTGGGTATTTAAAAACAAATCAATAAAGCACCTGAAGCAGGTCTGCCTTTGATGCTTTGGGCTCTTTGATACCTGAGCAGGAGTAGAGCCCACTTTTGTTATTAGATCAAGAGGAAATCGATCTGCAGGTTTTCTTTAGCACATTTACACCTCAATGCTAAGCAAAAAAAAAAAAACCTCAGCAGAATGATTGCTGAGGAGGTTCATAACATGGCTCTCCTAAAGCACAGGGTAAGGCATCCAGCAGCCACACATACTGACCATGACACTGCCTGCAAAACCTTACTGGAACAGAAAACATGACAGGATACATTCTATCAAACGAAGCTTTCCACAGCAGAAAGTATTTTTATTGACTCAGTGGTTATTCTACAGCTTGAAAATTACTGCTTTTGTTCATGAAGAATTTACATGCATAAACAAAAATAAGCATTAATAGATACTGATGAGTGAAAGAACAGCTAGTATTTTTCCCTCATTTCCATGTAGTGAAAGCTGCCTTCCATAGGAGAAAGATCATAAAAGGAAGGTCATGAAACAGCAAGCAAAAAAAAAAAAAAAACCCAGAAAATAGTGCATCTAACACATAAAAGCACTGTTAGTTACGAGTGCACAAAGGTTTTTTCTCTAAGAGCTGGACAATTTATTTTTTTAAAAAAGGAACAAATCTTAAAATATTTTGGATGGGAAAGAAAACCAAAGTTTGTCCTCCACAAAACTTCTTTCTTCCCTTTTTTTGTTTATGAAACAACCCAGGAATTAAGTGTTTATATATAGAAGATACACAAAACCACCATCCAAGAAAACTTCAGTTCATAGACTTACATGCGTCAACAAAATCAAACCATTTTTACAGTCTAAAACCTTACCCCATTTGTCTCCAGCAAATGATCCATCTTCTTTCTGCAAGCTCTGTATATACTCAACAATTTTATTTACATCAACAACATGGAGGCTTTCATATAAGATCAGAATCTAGAACAGAAAGCCACACGAACAATCAAAGAGAAGCAAAGGTTATTCAGATGCACTTATCAGCAAATAAAAAAATCCAAGTTTGTAAGATACTTCGTTTAACTGCTTCTGGCTGGTGCCTGCTAAGTTCTGTTGAAATCAGATTTGATTCACTCAAGTTCACCCATCGCTACCCAAAAGCGTCTCACATGAAAACAGACAATTCTTGGACTGTGCCGTGTTCTGCTGCTTTCCAACACTCCAGCTCTCCTCTTAAAGGCCCCATCTGGCTCCCTTACTTTCACACTCACATCACGTACAACACGAGAGATCTGGTTGTGGTGAATTCTGCAATGCGATAGCATCATTCCAGAACTTAAATCTGCAGTCTGTGCACTGCTGCTATTTGCTCACCTGTAAGTGGAGCAGATAGTAACTAGTACCACTTACAGGTAAAGTCCACCAGGAGTGATCACAAAATATATTATTTTAAACATTTAAATTTGAAGTACAACAGCAAATTGCAACTATTCAAGAAAAAGTACAAACAACGTGATTAGACACAAAGTGCACAGTAACACGCTCTGAACCAACAGGTCACAGAACAAGGAATGCAAAGATTCTCCATCAGCACTGAGTTGAGCCAGTCAATTGCAGCTGGAATGTCACGTGGACACAACAGTGCTGCTTCTGAGCCCAGCTGGCTTCATGTTTTCACTCATAACTGCGATAAGCTCCGACAGCTCATTATAAATAGTGTAACAGAACAACTGAAAATAGAAAGAACAAGTGAAACTAAGGAACACTGAAAAACTGAGCCTAAGAACTACCAACAGCTATGACTTTGAATTCCTACAATTAAGAAGCTGGAGTATTTTAATTGCCAGCTATTATTTAATTTAAAAATACTTACGGGAATGCAAAAAAAAAAAATCCACAAAGCAACTCCAACAGAACATCCAGAACCACAGCACGGCCCTTCCAGAGCTAACCTGAACACATCACTGCTAACTGAGAGCAAAGGAAGATGCAGCGTTACCTTTCCAAGGTTCTGGAGATTTAGATGGGACTGAGCAGGTGTTGTGAATGGAGGACATGCACGCTCATTAAGACACACTGGGTAGGTTTAAAAACTTCACATCAGCAATGGCTAACACTTTCCAGCTTTACATATCCAGAGGTGCATTGTTGACACAAAAATATCTCCTAATAATATTAAGTATTAATCTAAGAACTGTATGCCTCTTACAAAATTTAAGACTCAAATTGTCTTCCTTCTCTGTATATTTAATCAGACTTCATGAAAGGAACTTGATTGGAGTGTTTGGTAAAACTCAAAGGCTGCTGTCTAAAGAAACTTAAGTTTCCTGGGTCTCAGAGTAATTCTAGAGCTATTGTGCTGATAAACATCACCTTTAGATCAGATAATACATGCCAGCAATCATCACTGACCCAAGAAAACAACATTTTCCCATCCTAAGGATTTCAAAACTAACACCTTAAATCCAACATTTTCTTTCTAAAACCAAATACTACCTTATTTATTTGTAACACCATCTAAGCAGTACTTCCATGAGCTTCAATTAGAGATACACTACATAATCAAACAAGCAATAGCCTACAAGCATTTGAGTTTCTATGTATTTTTTCCACCTCAGTTTGTGCAATAACTAGGAAAAAACACAGACTAGACAGTGAAACATTAAATCTACAGTAGAGATAGCTATGGGGAAAAAGCACAATTGAAAATAATTCATTTTTCTCAGGGAAGGAGTAAACATCAAATAAGAAAATGCTTAGGAGATTGGTATCATTTTAAGTACACAGAAATGAAACAGATCTGAGGAACACAACAAGAAGTGGCTACTGTGATGTTCCGTTTGTATGACACCAGAATGCAAACATGCTACACACACAAATACAAGCTGTGGATTTATCTAATCCTATGTAACTATTTTACATAGTAACTGCATACATGTATGCACATTTATTAATAAGAGTCAAGTGTTTGAGGCACACACACAAATAAATGCACTCTGAACATGTTCACCTCTCGCCTCAATACATACTAAGAAGGGTTAACAGAGTTCAGGATTATGCAAGATTCCAGTAAAAGCTACAGCTGAGAAATGTTTTGAGAGGAGTGTTATGAAATCTATCAAGAATGCAAATTCATCATTAAGTGCATATTACAAGTGCAATATTCTTAATTCTGACCACTTTTAAAGAATTGACACAGCTAAACCCTGAAGTTTTGCCATTGGGATTTATTTATTTTTTTTTTTAAGTGAGGTACTGAAAGAGTGTTTACTATTAGCACCCAAACCAGACAGTGCTGGATATCTGCAATCATCAAAGTCATCACACACAAATGGTTGTTTCGACATTAGCTTTACCTGGACAGCACTCAGGGTATACAGAAGGTGGGGATCGTGACCTATGCTGGCACTTATTCCACCACATTCATGCTGACACGATTTGATGAATGCCAGAATTTCTTCTTTGTTCATTCGGTGCAGCTGTCCCAGGAGGTCCATGGCTGTCAGCCCCCAATAAACACCGCTCATCCTCAAATACTCAGACATACAGTACTCCTAAAAAGTGCATTATTTTAGTTTGTCTCAGATAAACGTTCCACCGAAGCAAAGCAATAGAAATACATTATTTACTGTTAGTAACATGTCAAATATTTCCAATCCCATAAATGACTTAGAATGCATTAGCCACCCTTACTCTGTATATTATGCACGTGTGTCCATGCAAACACGCGTATGTGCACATATACCTACACACACTAAATTCCCACCCTCCGCTGTATTACCTGTTCTAGAAGCATCAATCTAAACGTCAAGTTAAACGCATGCAACCAATAAGCCACCAGTTCATTTCAGACCAGCCGTTACTGTCCTAGCATCCAAACTACCACTCAAATTACAACCTCAACTAGTCTCAAAAATAAGGTCATTTAATGAAACTCACTAGCAAGTGACTGAACTGCCACAATCCAGTGTTGTACAAGGAAGTAAATTCACAAATATATATACATGCGCAAACACGTAAATGCTGTTTACTTCACCTATGCTGTCAATAAGCACTATTTGGCGCCAAGCAGTTCTTACAGCTGGAGGTTTTAACCACCAGTACAGCAGTGCAGACAGTAAGGATAACTGCAACTTTTTCCCCCCCCAGACATGCAGTTATTGACATTTCTCACCAAGTAAACTCCCTTTGCCACGTGCTCCATCGCACCTACACAAATGACACCAGACAGAAGCATTTCCTGCACCCAGTACTCATAGGGCAGTGCTGCAATGCACCTCAGTGTGCTGCCCTACCAAGCACCCACATATGAATACAGCTGTGCTCACGCATTCTAGTGGATGAAGGCACAACTAGTAGTTTATTTCCAGGGTCTCAGAGTAATTCTAGAGCTAAACCGGTAATCTTCACATTTATGCTCAGATAATACATGCCAAAACTCATCACAGACCTAAGGAAATCAACAAAGCCTTCTTCCTCTTATACTCCAAACATACACATATACTTCCTCTTATACACAGAAGAAGTAAATAAGGGTTACTGCTACTATTAATAAAACCACAGCTGTGCTGAAGCAAAAGTGATACCCACGTAATCATCTTTCTTCGTTCCGTACGAGGCGATGTAGTCTGCATGTTTCTCTGAAAGCAACGTGGTTGGCGCATCCGGCTTTATTACAACATCCTTCTGCGGCGTCCCCTGTAAAAGCACCAACGAGCCATGATCCTGCCGAGCCATTACAAACAACGCGCCGCAACAACTCGCACACCGGGCCCAGCCGCGCGCCACGAGGCAGCGCCCGCGGTGCCCGAGGCCCGGAGCGCGGCAGGCCCCCCTCGCCACGCTTCCCCGCGCTCGGCTCGCACCGCAGCCGGGCCCGGCCAGCTCGGCAGGCCCGGCTCCGGACAGGCAGCGCCTCGGAACCGGCGCGGTTACGGTCATCGCGGCCGTCGCTGGACGGACCGTTCTGGTATTAAACGTGGAGGTCGGCGGCCCTGCGCGTGGGGGGGGGGTTGAAGACCCGCGACCCTCGAGGTCCCTTCCAACCCGGGCCGTTCCGGGATTCTACAATCACGGCCATCGCGGCCCACGGGAAGGGCCGGGCCCAACACTGTCACCACGCGGAGCGCAGCACCCACCATCTTCGCCGCCCGTCCCGGAAAGAGCGAGGCGCTTCCGGGCGGGGCAAAAAGTAGCACCCGGCGGGGCCTCGCGATGGCTGCCCGGGAGCCGCCCGTCCCTCCTTGCCGCGCCGCGAACGGGACGGGACCCGGCGGGCAGCTCAGGCCGCCGCCACGCGCAGGGCGCGGAGCCGCATTCCGCTCGGCTCGGCTCGGCTCGGCTCGGCTCGGCCCGGCCCGGCCCGGCCCGGCCCGGCCCGGCCGGCGGCGCGCGGGGCAGCCCTGGGTCCTACTGGGCTGCGGCGCCCGGGCTCGTCGCAGTCGAGCGCTGAATTTAAACGGGGGGGAGCGCGCGTAACCTACGCTGAGACCCCGCGCCTTCGTGAGTCGTATTAAAGACGTCAGCTGTTTAGAAACGCCTTGCGTTTCTTTCCGTTGTCTTTAAGGAACGGCGAGCGAATGAGTTGGATTAGCACAGGACATGTAAGAAAAACTCCGTTAATTCAACGAACAAGCAACAACAAAACCACTTTTCTTCCTAATTAAAACTCGTATGACTGTGTTATGAGTCATGAACGCTGACTCAGGTGCACATGGGAGGCAAAACCGTACTGGGCTGGAGCAGTATCTTGAGAGTATCCAAGAAAAGAACGTGTATGATGCTAGCATGCAAAGAACAGTCAGAAACAAGGATTTGTTGTTTTTTTAAGTACGTCTATTCTTAACCAGGATGTCACGCTATTGATCTCTCTAAAAGTAAATAATATTTTATTTATCCTGTACTCTAAGGGTAATTGAATAAAAGATACAGGCATAATTTGTGACCTTGCTTTACTTAAGCATTTCATAAAAGTAGAAAAGCTTTTCTTCCTGTTTTGAATCTAGTTTCACGAACATTGTGTCATTCGATGTTGTGATTATGGGGCTTTTAAAAATAAACAATCAAGTGTGTGTTCTGTACTCCTTTCTGTGTAGGATTTTGTTCCATAAGTCCTGTTTCAGACTATGGTGCGGAGATTTAATTACTGAACAGTCCACTTGCAAGGCATGTAATATTTATCTGTTATTTGTATGGTTTCTGTATACCACTAATTCTGTGGTAACTTGATTAATCGTCACAGCTGTGTATATAACTATGAATCCTTCTTTATTTTCTGGCTCAAAGCTTGCTTCCTGAGGTATTCCTTGTGATAAGACTGACTTGTCCAGGAGATGAGTGATGGGTGTTGCTGTGTGGCAGTCAGCATCACTGTGTGGACAATTTTACATTTGAAAGTATTTCTTTGGAGCTGTTTGCCTTTGGAAGGGAGTGCTCAGGACAGTTTACTGGCGGAAGGTCTACCCTGTGACCAAATAACTCCAGCTTGCTATGGGAGATTGCGGGATGATCCCATTGTATCCTGTGAAGGCAAGATACAAGATGGCGCCTCCCTGCTCTCTCTAATCTGCTGGCAAGGCCCAGAAGATGGGAACAAAGGAGTTTCTGCTGAGATCCCAGAGCCAGAAGCTGCCACTTCAAGGAGAGCTGGCTCAACCACTTTGGACTTATAAATAAGTGGGTACTACCACTGAGAAGTTGCCATCATCGCCATGGTCACCATCGTCATCAACAGAACAGCAACGCCCCACTACTGAAGACCAATGAGTGAACTACAAACCAGGCTGGATCCATGGTGGTGACTATCTCCCTCTTGCTTCCTATAAAGACTCCTTGCATCTTTCCTGTCTTTTCTATCACCCTTCTTCCCTTCTCCCCATCACCCTAATTCATAATAGTGTCTGTCCTTTCCTTCCCCATCTCCCTGATTAAGATTTGTAATAAAATGGTCAGACCAACATTTGAACCGTTGTTTCTTAATGTCACGCTGAGTATGCAGATATCAAAGAACCTCCTCTTTCTCCTATAAATTGGAGTGAGACAATAATGAAATTCATCCTGTTTTTAAAAGTTTTATTCTTAATAAGCAGCATGGATTTGACTATGAGTATTATAAATAAGGTTAAACACACAGCAAAATTCTGAGCTTGGAATTGTATTACAAAGTCATACAATCACCAAGGTTGGAAAAGACCTCCAAGATCATCCAGTCCAACCATCTGCCTACCACCAATATTCCCCCACTGAGCCATGTCCCTCAGTACGGCGTTTTAAATACCTCCAGGAACAGTGACTCAACCACCTCCCTGGGCAGCTCCTTCCAGAGGCCTGACCACTCTTTCAGAGAAATTTTTCTTAACATCCAACCTATATAAGATGATGTCATAGTTAGCATGCGCTGTCTTAGGTAACTCCAGCTGACTGACTGAGCTACCTGAACACCCATAAAGAAATTACACTAAATATGTTTACTAACTACAGCAAAGGATTTAAATTCTACAGTGCTAAGAATTGAGACATTATTTCTAGGTGCTTTCTAGACTAGGATCCGTAATCCTTCGTTAAGTAAATAAGCTCCTTATTAGCACTGGAGTTAAAAGACAACTTGGAGTGGTGTTGGAGATATACCTAAGTCTGAGAGACTGAATAAATCAGTGCTCCAAGGGAATGGTTTGGTTTGGAAGGAACCTTAAAGATCATCCAGATCCAACCTTCGGTATGGTAGAGACGCCTCCCCTAGATCAGGCTGCCCAGGGCCCCATCCAGCACAGCCTTGAGCACTGCCATGGATGGGGCACCCACAGCTTCTCGAGCAACCTCTTCCAGTGCCTCACCATCCTCGTGGTGTTCTCATACCTAACTAAACCTCCCCTTTTTTAGTTACAAACAGTTGCCATTGTCCTGTCACTACACTCCCTGATAAAAGGTCCCTCCACATCATTTTTATAGGCCTTTAAATACTGGAAGGCCATTTATAAGGTCTCCTCAGAGACTTCTCTAGGCTTAAGAACTCTCTCAGCCTTTCTTTGCAGGTGATTCTTTCATAGAAGCCTTCTTCAGAAAATAGTGCCGACCAATGATGCTGAATTTGTAGGGTAAAACGGTTGGATCCAAGACCTACTAAGCATTTGGGTGGGTTTTTGCTTTGAGTTACACTGAATACCCTTAGTGAAGGGCTGGAGAACCTCAGGTGCATTCCTAGATCATGTCTTCCAGTTAGTTTAATCCAAAATTCAGTTCACGTGCCTTCAAATCTCTCTGTAAATCAAAGCATAGTTAGAGGAGGCAGGGGCATGCCTGGGAGATTCACCTCAAAACTGCCCTCGTTAGAACCAAACCGTTCATGTTGATGCAGTCTGAGGCAGTAGCTGACTGAAATCAGCCAAGTGAGGAAACTGGGACAGGAATACGTGTTACAATTTGCTGTTGAGAGTTTAACTCAGGCTAGAAGCATCTCTGAAGTGAAATTCACTACTTGCCCCTCAAGATGTGTGTCCATGTACTTTCTGGAAGCAAGCTTCTGTACTGAACAGTTTCAACTATCTTTGACCTCCTGCAGTGTTGCACTGGTTAGAGCACTTGCTTAGTATGTAGAGATTAGGCCTTAATCTGACTGATGGTGATTCTTATTCATCAATAAACTCACAGATATAACTTTTTTTCTCATTCAAGAGATAAATGAACCATGACTAGCAAGTGGATTGATGAAGTCTCTGCTGGACCAAAGATTTAATCAGCTGGGCAAAACATGAAGTTAAAATGTGAATATGAATAGATCAGAAGAAACGGAAGCAGGGACCAAGGCGGTTACTAATACAAATAGGAGTAAGCGTTAGAGGAAGTAAATTGGATTGGGAGACAACAAGAATGGCTGGTAAGAACTTTTGTAGAGTAGAAAAGGGAAGGGAAGAGTGCATGGAGCCAAAACTGAAAAAGAATCTGAGCAAACAGATTACTTGCTCTTGATCATTGCTCTGTTAAAACAACAAGAAGTGGGTGGAAACTAAAGGAAAGTTAATGGCCAGTAGTCTATATTTGTCAGGACCGAATGGAGTTTTTGATCACAGCTCAGTTTTTGGACAGAATTACGAAAACAGCCTCGCTCAAAACCGAAGTGCGAAGATTCCTCTCGGTCAGGATGCTGAAAATCCAGATCTCTGCGCGTACATCCACGCGTCACAGCGCGTCGGTTCTCAGCAGTCGCTGCGAGCTCCCTGCCTTTCCTCGCAGGAGCCGGAGGCCGCTCAGCACGGACGCCCGGACAGCTCCGCTGCGGGCCGAGGGCGGCAAGCGCCCCCCGCAGCCGCTCGTGAGGCCGGCGGGGCCGAGGTCGGAGCAGAGAGCGGCTCCGGGACCGCGCAGTTCTGCCGTGACAAGACTCCAGCCTCAGGGCACGGGCTGGGCACAGGGGAGCCTCATCCCCCTTCACGGCGGCGCGATCGCTTACCGGCCCGCGAGAGTCGAGCCGAGCCGAGCCTGCCGCCGCCCATCCCGTCCCGTCCCTTGCCGTGCCGCCCCGTGCCGCGGGGCGCAACGCTCCTCCCGGCAGCGTCGGCGTCGGGCGACAGCGCGGAGCCCCCGCGCCGCGGGCTTGGCCGGCA
>NW_024884733.1:28973708-29214179 GCF_019232065.1 Centrocercus urophasianus | reverse complement strand
AGCGGCGGGCTGCCGGAGCACGGAGGGCGCCGGGGAACGATGGCGAGGAAAGGAGAAACCTCCGCGTCTCCCTACGGTAGGCACCGGGCCGGGAGCGAGGCGGAGCGGGCTGTGGCGTTAGCGCACGGACGCGGCCTGAGCCCCCCCCGGCCTGGTTACGGCGCGGGTCCGGCGGCGCGAGGCGGCGGCGGGAGTTCGCTTCCCCGAGCGAATGCCATGAGCGGAGCGGGCGCCCCGATCCCGGGGCCGGCGGGAGCCCCGGGGCGCTGCCCGGCCGGAGGAAGGCGGGACGGAGCGGGGAAGGGGAACCGGCGGCCGCGAAGACGGGAGCGAGCGGGCGAGAACCTCCGCCCGCTTTCCTGGAGCGGGCGTTCCGCACGCGCTTTGTCTGCGCCCGGCGGGAAGGCGGGCGGCGGGATGCGGTCCGCGCGCTCCGGTGGCGGCAGGTGCACCGCTGGGCAGGGCCGCGCCGCGCCGCTCCGGCTCCGTTGCAGGGCTCGGGCCGCCGGGCCTCGCGGGCGGTGTGAGCGCGAGGCTCGGCTGGGCCGGGCGGGCCTCGGCGTCTCCCGGGCGCGCGGGAGCGGTTTTGCGGGACTGGGGGCTGCGGCGCCGCGGGGGGCTGCGGGAGCCCGCCGTGCCGGTGGCAGCGCTGGGTTCTGGGCTCTGTTGTTTGGGGCGTACGGACCGGGAGCTCCGCGGCCAGGAGGGGTACGCGGACAAAACGAGCGCTGCTCTGCCTGAATCCTGCCAGCCGGAGGGTAGAAGGTCACCGGGGGCAGCGCTTCATCCCCGTACTTGAGCTCTGCTTCGGTCGTTCCTTGGAAACTTCTGCATTTATGATGAAGGAGAAAGGCTTTGCGAAGCTTCTTAGTCTATCTGAAGGCGTTGCTACAAAACAGATTTTAGTTTTCCAAATATATGTGAGATTTCCGTGGCCTAAAATAAAATAAAAAATCTGCAGAATGAGCAAACCCCTCAGAAACAAGGTTCCTTCTCCATGAGTCCAACAAGCTGCTGCTAACTGCTTAAGATGTACAAATGGGCAGCAATGGCTTGGTGAAACAGCCTTTGCCTTGACATCATAGGTGTTGCTGACACGTTTACAATTCAGGAGACCCAATTTCACGGTTCACCTCTGTGGTCTGAACTGTGATCTGGCCAAAAGGAAAACTCTTGGTTTGGCTTTCTCATGCTTAGGACCTGGTGAAAAAGCTACTTTACCTTCGTTTGTGAAAACATGGAGTGTATGTAAGGAAAATGTGAATCCTTCCCTTACTTTCAAACATTCCCTTAATGTTTGTTTGTTTTATTAATCAGTGTCAATCTGTCTCTTCTGAAGAGACAGTCTAGCCCACAGTTAACAGCTGGTGTTAGTCTTTGTGAATAGCTTCAGTACCTCAGACTTCTCTTTGAAGTAGCAAGTATGCTATTAGATGAGCTCACTGGAATCTCGTAATACAAGACAGCACGTTGTCCTGTTAGTCTGTGTATGGCTTGGTAAAGGCTTTTGATAAGCATTCTGAAGCCTACTGCTGTTATTTCTCTAGATACACGTGTGAGTTCAACTTTGAAAACAAACTTTGCAGTTGTTACTTAAGTTTAGCCTTCCTCACAACAGCTGTAAGCTGGTTCCAGGAGTTGCAGCAATATTGAACCGTAACGTGAGTTAAATACAACAGATTTCTCATGAACAATGATGCTGACTTTATGAAGGGCTCTCTCCAGGAAAGGACTCCGATTAAGAAAAAAGAAAGTTCTTCCACGGCAGGAAGATTGCCATTGAAGCAAAGAACAGAAATTATTCATTACTTTCTTTTCTCACTTGAGCAGATTTGTGAGATTATGGGTTATTTATTTTGTAATCTAGGTGGTATTTGCTTTCTTTTAACTGCAGTATTAATTGTTGTTGTGAGATTGTTGAAATCAGTGGTCATGTCAGGTTTCTTTAACTAAAAATACTACGTTAAATTCCCAATTGAGGAAGGTTCTTCTGTTTCCATTGGAAAGCCTGTTGGTGAACTGAGAAGGTTTTTATCAGTACATGTTACATCTTGTGGTTTGGCCTGCATTTTTAGTTTCTTGATTTCATCCAGCTACACATACAAACCTTGCAGGTTGAAGGACATCTTCAGTCTAAGGAGAATGACCTGTATTTAGCCACAGTGTCATGTAGTGGAAGATTTGGGCTGTGACACCGCTACAGATAAAGTCTCTGTAGCCACTGCTGATAAATTGTTGTATATCATCATATGTAACTAATTTTGCTGTCTGACATTCAAATTTCATATGAATGGATGACATTTGTATTAAAGCTGAAGCTTGATATTGAACACTTGATTCGGATTTCAGCCTGACCTAGTGGGGGGCATCGCTGCTCATGGCAGGGGGTTGATCTAAATGATCTTTAAGGTCTCTTTCAACTCAAACCATTCTATGATTATATGACTCTGTGGCTCTACGACTTGAATATACTCAGAAGTGTTAGAAGTGGTGAAACTTGATTTCAGATGAATCAAACCTTTCTTTCTCTGATGAAAACACGGTCTCCTTTATCTAGACCTTGCAGTGCATGTTTTGGGTGAGGTAAATCACTTCTTGAAGCATGTGCGTTTGAGCTGATGGCGCAGAACTTCAGCACATTTGCTAATACAGTAGTTGTAGATAAAACAATTCACAGTGAGAAAAAAATTTAGAAGAATGGGGAGAAAAAGATACAGTTTTAGGAGGAGTGCGTTGCAGCATGTTTCTTGTTTTTCATAACAGAGAGGTCTCCTTCAGTTAGAACTTTCTCAGCATGCAACTTTATCTCTTTTTTTGGTCCTATGATAGCATATTGATCTTGCAAATATTTAAGTTTTATTTCTTATCGCCATTGAAATGAATTTTGGCATTTAGACTTCACTGCAGAAGATACGCACAATTGGAGATATGCATGAATATGGAGGGGTCATCTTTTTTTTAAAGTGTTGCCTCCTTTCTGTTAAAAGAAAAATGGGTGAGAAACTACATACACACATTAACTAGCTGTAACTAAGGTGATGTGGTCGTTGTGCTTCATTTCCTGAGATAGTTACGTCACGGGAAAAATCTGAGAAGAAAACCCTCTAGCTCCAATGCGGTGCTGGAAAACTGGCATTTCTTTACTCTCACTGCATGTACCAGGCATGGCAAATCAAACACGCCCTCTTGGATTTCAGGTGTTACCTTTAAACAATAAAGACAATACATTTGCATATGAATTCATTCTTTTCCAAGAACTCATTAATATATGCTTATGTCCCTCTGGGCAAGCATAAAAGATAGCTTTGGGAGTCATCTCTCCCTTTACTTCATCTTCATTTTTTCCCATCATCAGCTTCTTCCCAGTGTCCTTGGCTGACTTTTTAGCTATTTTCCCCCAGTTTAGGAAATTTCTTTTGCTTATTATGCCACAATGAACACCTTTCTATCTTGGTACACTATCACAGAATCGTAGAATGGAATCATAGAATGGCTTGGGCTGGAAGGGATCCCAAGGATCATCAAGTTCCCATCCCCTTGCCACAAGAAGGGCCACCGATCTCCAGATCTGGTACCAGCCCAGGTTGCCCAGGGCCCCATCCAACCTGGCCTTGAACACTTCCAAGAACAGAGCATCCACAGCCTCTGGGCAGACTGTTCCAGCACCTCACTACACGTTCTGTAAAGAACCTCCCCCCGACATCCAATCTAAAGCTTCCCTTCTTGAAATTGAACCCGTTCCCCCTTGTCCTATCACTGTCTACCTTTTTAGATGTTGATTCCCCTCCTTTCTATGATCTCTTTTTAAATACTTCGGGGCTGCAATGAGGTCTCCTCACAGCCTTCTCTTCTCCAGGCTGAACAGCTCCCTCAGCCTGTCCTTATAGGGGAGGTATTCCAGCGCTGTGAGCATCGTTGTGGCCCTCCTCTGGATCCTCTTCAACAGCTCCACATCTTTCCTATACTGGGGGCCCCAGACCTGGGCTCAGTACACCAGCTGGGGCCTCACAAGGGCAGAGTAGAGGGACAATTCCCCCCTGTCTCTGCTGGCTGCTCCTGTTCTGATGGAGCTCAGGATACCATCGGCCTTCCACACTGCTGGCTCCTGGTCAGTTTTTCATCTACCGGGACCCCCAGGTCCTTCTCCACAGAGCTTTTCTCACGGAGTTCTTTCCCCAGTCTGTATCTGGGATTATTTCAACTCAAGTGCAAAACCTTGCACTTTGCTATGTTGATCCTCGTTAGCTTCACATCGACCCACCTTTTGAGTTTGTTGAGGTCCCTCTGGATGGCATTGCCTCCTTCTAACACGTCAGCTGCACCACTCAGCTCGCTGCCATCGGCAAACTTGCTGAGAGTGCAGTCGGGCTCGTAATTGATGAAGATGTTGAAGGCACCGTCCCAAGGCAGATCCCTGCGGGAAATCACTCATCACCATCCTTCACTGGACGCAGTGCCATTCGCCACAACCCCCTTTGTGCAGCCTCCCAACCAATTCCTTATCCACCGAATAGTCCGCCCCTCAAATCTGTATCTCTCCAATTTAGAGATAAGGATGTGACGAGTGACCATGTCAAAGGCCTCCACAAATGCAGGTAGATGACACTGATGGCCTTCCCTTTGTCCACCAGTGTTGTCATTCCATCATAGAAGGCTTGGTCAGGCACAACCTCCCTTGGTAAAGCCATGCTGGCTGTCTTGGATCACCTGCTCATATCTCATGTGCCTTGTCTTCTGGGAGAATCTGTTCTTCTGGGAGAATCTGTTCCATGACCTTCCAGGCACAGATGTGGGTCTCACTGGCCTGTAATTCCCTGGGTCCTCCTTCCTCCCTTTTTTGAAAACGTGACATAACGTTTCCTTTTTCTCCAGACTAAACAATTCCAGTTCCCTTAATCTCTCCCCGAGAGATTTCTGCTGCAGACTCCTCTCTAGCTTTGTTGCCCTTCTCTGAACACTCTCCAGAGCTTCAACCACTGTAACTCACAACAATTTATGTGAAACTCCATAAAAAGTCCTTGCACCTGGTGGATGCAAAGATATAAGTAGTCTGTTGTGACTACAGTGCTTCAGTGAGCCAGGGATGGTTCAGAAAAACAAGACTGTTGACATACCAAGCAAAGCTAAACTGGAGAGTGTTAGAACTGGCACACATGAATTCCTTTTGCTAAACTAATATACTGGTCCTCAAGCTATTGACACCTATTGCTTAACCAGCCTATACCACTTACAGGAGTTTTTAAAGTTAATTGCTGATCAAATCTGTTCGAAATATTATTCTTGCTCTCTGAATGCCTACAGTATAATCAGTGCTTTATTTTCAAAGCGTGATCTTCCTTGTCCAAAATAAATGAACCGTTCTTCGTAAGTCTCTAAAGAATGAAATACTGTTACAGCAGAAGATACTGGATTTTTTGGACTCTGATAAAACTTCTGACAAAACAGACCAGGTGTGCTTCTGTCTTGGGCCTTTGCTAACAGCACAAAGACCTGTTAGTAGCAATGCCAGTGCTGTAATCTGAGATTCACTATGCAAATAGAGCCTTCTGGTCATTCAGTTGAATCAGAAACATAGTGCGTCTACATGGAAGAGTAGAAGAGAAAAAGAAATAAAGGCATTTGTGGAATAATGAATAGTAACCTTTATCACAAACCTCCTATGTGGATACACTTTTTTGAAGTAAGATGTTATTCCAACCAGTATAATACTCTGCAGAATAGGAGTGCATGCAAGTGGTCAGTCTGAAGCACTGTGTGTGGCTGCATGGAGCTGCTGAGTCACGGCCTGAACCCCTGGTTGAGCACCTGAGGCGAGCCAGGAGTCGGCCAGAGGAGCACAGGGGAGGGCAATGCAGCTGTGCTGCTGGAAGGGGTGCAGCCAGGCTCCAGCCCTCCTAGAGCTGTTTAAGAGCTGGCTGCCAGTGGGGAAGGATCTCTGCTGGAGGTCCCCTCTTCTGATGTTTTTTGTAGGTGAGCCCAGCATAAGGGTAAGCCTTCCATTTATTCTCTCCTATTATCGTAGTCTACTTTGCCTAACTCTCTTGTTCTTTTTGTGATTATCACATCTTAATATCTGTTGATTATACATCTTAATATCCATTGATTTTACAATTATACATCTTAATATCCATTGATTATACAATGGTATTGCATTACAATTCATATCTTACATTACTATGAACTAACTCTTTTAATTAGGCCAGGCTTTTGAGATACTGTTTCCACTGCTTCCTTTTTGTAGAATAGAGTAATGTGGCAGGGCCATGAATCCCATTGATTCACTGGTGGGTTGATCGTAGTACTAGTGTTACTGCAGCAGAAAGTACTTCCAGTGTAACTGAAATAGCAAAACGTAATTTATAATCTATCTTCAGCATAATAAGAGCAGACCTCCAAGAGTAGAAGACTTAGGGAAAAGTGCTTGTTGTAAAAGTAAAATGGTAAAAATTTGGCAGTCTGAAAGTAAGAAGTCTTCTGCCGTGAGCTTCCATTCTAGAAGGAAACTTCTGCCTACTTGTATAAGAGGGCCACTGTATGCCTGCTTCTCTGGGAATCTTTTCAAGACATAAATTTCAAGGACACTTAGAGACAATACTTATCACCATGTTTGAAAAAGGAAGATGAGTCCATTCTCAGGACGTGGCCAGGAGCTGCACTGACAGGCTGGCCTTTTTCTTTCTGAGATGGGAAAGCTCTCGAATTACTCAAAGTGTACCTTAGTGTAAGAGCAATTGGAAACAAAGCAATAAACAGTGTCACCGAAGTAATAGAACCGACTGACAACACCGAAAACCAAACAGATTCAATGTCTGTTACACGTAGACATCTGGGGCCCAGAAGTCAGCGCTTAGTGATAACTGGTGATAATTTATAGAACTGTGTTCCGTGAGCGTATCTGAGAGCACTCAGTTTGATAAAGGCTTATTCTACCTTCCGAAACACAAAAACATTTTTTTTTCTGCTGGTCTGAGATTTTCTGTTACACCTCTGTCCAGCAGTGAAGCAGTCGCTTCTGTTCACGCCGGACGACTGGGTGTCTTCTGTGTCAGTGGAAGACTCAGCAGGGTGAGCGCCGGGCTGGCACAGGTAGATGTCACCGGTTACTTGTTTGGTAATTAATTGTTACTTGAATGTGAACACACTTCTTCCCCACCTACTCCTGATGTGCAAAAGCATGTAGCATTCATGATTGTTAGCTGTATTTACTGTTTTTTGCTGTAGTACCTGTGTCAGAGGCAGTCATGTTTACAAAATCTGCCTGTGTAAGTAATGGAATGGCTTTTTCTGCAGCATCTGCATATTGTGACAAGAAGGCAGTAGTGTGTTTGTATTAGCTATTGTATTAGCTTAATGCAGCAGTGCAGAGACATCTGGTGGGATAATGGAAATTGACTGAGAATTGTCAAAGAACGTAAGATCTTATCTGCAAGGTTAGAGAAGCAGCGTATGGTGGCGTATGAGACTGCTTTGTTCAGTACTCTAAGGATGCTCACGTTTTCTGTTTCTTTTACAGTGAAAGCTGAGCAGAATATAGTGGCTGTGCTTTGTATAAGATATAATCAAGCTTGGACAGTAAGGTTTTTGCATTTGGCCTTTTCCTGCTAAATTGTAATGGTTCGTTTGGGACTTTGAAGATGTTTCAGTCAGAGGTTGAAGAAGCAGCAGTACCCAAAAAAAAAGAAGACAAAGGACAGCCCTTCAAAGTTCGTATCAGCTCTGTTTTCTGTGGTCGCTTACTTGAGTGGTGGTCCAAGAGAGAGCCAGAACTCGTAATAAAAGAAAGTGTTTCTGTGGGATGTTACCCTAAGGAGAGTTTGTAGCAGCTCCTGATAAAGTCACTGGAGGCTGCATTCAGCCCTGAGGGGAAGCTGCTTAAAAATTCATTCCTTATTTTCTCTTGGGTGGAGAAAGTTAGTAGTCAAGCCAGGAGGGGAAATAGTTGTCCTCAGTACTAGGTGGAATATGGTGACCTGAAGGTGCAAACGAGATCCCATTCAAGGCAGTGTCATGCAAATGATATAAACTCCACGAGGCTGGGAAAGCACTGATGAGCCTCATAAGTACTTACTGAGAAGAAGCAGATTTATTATAGGTCAGTGTTTTACTTTTGTTAGTATTACAGGAAATAAATGCCTGGCAGCCGTTTGAGTTAGGTGGAGTTCTGTCTTGCGTGTTAAGGTCATCTTTGGCAACAAGCCCCCAAAGTATCTCAGGAATCGTGGTGTAAAGGAGTTGTCCCCTAAAAAGAACCAATGACTGGAGCTTTCAAAAGCATTTTGGTGGGTTACCTCTCCAGCAGAAAGAGGTACATGCTTGTACCTGTTTCTTAAATCAGAAGCTAGACAATAATGTTAAAGTACACGACTGGTATGTGCTTCTGTCGTGGAAAAGATGGGAACTTGTTCTGGCTGATGAACATGTCAGTAGAAAGAAGAGCCCTAACGCATGAGCTGGCCAGAATTCTCCTTACTTGTTTATTTGCACAGTGACCAATATCTGGAAGAAAGCAACTATCTTTTTCAGGTTAGCAGATTCCTGCTGGGTCAACTGCATGCAGAGCATCTACACTTGTACAAGCTGATGTACCGTGAAATGTGATAGAATTAGTGTTTTTCATAATCGTTGTCCTTTGAAATAAGTGGATATGCTGAATAGTAGCTCTGATTCTTGTTCTCTAATGTTACTTGTACTGGATGCTACAGTAAAGCTAATTGTTTCTTCATCACTTGTATTTTTCTATGCGAAAATTCCTCGGACGTGATACGGTTGCTAAAAAGCAGCTGATTAACTGCATAGAAAAACACAGTTCCTCCTCTTCTCCCCCCCAGGAGAATGATAAATAGCTCCAGCGCGATGGCTTCGTAGCTGAAAAAAGGCACTGAGCTATATCCATGAATACCCCTTTCTGTTGCTTCCAGTACAATACAATATCTGTGCTAGCATCCAGACAACTGCTACAAGCAGTAAAAATGGCAATGAGCACGATGTCCTTGTGACCAGTGCTCTTGAACCATCACATTATTTATCCCTTTAAGTAACTGAAATGTTTGAGGGAGATTTGTGTGGCAATAAAATGTTTATACATGTTAAATTTTTTAGGAAAATATGTAGATAATACATGTACATTTCCTCGTTCACACTTTTCTGACATCTGTCTAGGTTCTGGGAAATTGAAAACTAAAATGAGACAAAACATCAGTAACAGAATTAGTGTAGGCATGAGCACAGTTTCCTTTGGAAAGCAAGTAGTGGAGCATTTGCATACGTTGTATTTCTGTACTGTAAGACCAGCCCAGATTTTGCCACAACTCAAGGCAGGCCACAGTGTAAGAGCTGCGGGCTGAAGGAGAACTTGCAGCTGAGCGCAGTCTTGAAGCAGAAGTCGTGAAGTTTAATGCATATGAGAAAAGTTTTCTTGAGAAAGCTTAAAAACAAAATGAACAAAAGCAAGCTGACAAACAAAAAAGCCCTACTAAAACCACCAGAAGCCCCTACTAATAAAACAAGAACAAATCAAAAACAAGCTGAGCTACTAAAAAGTGCTGGATTTACTTTTTATCCGCTATTAATGAAGGGTTTCCCATGCAGGGAAGGAATATATTTTTTTAAAGTGTACGTAGTGAGGCCATACCCTGGGTAGTGAAGAAGGAGGAATCGATGAAACTTTCTTAAAAAACAAACATTAGTCCACAAAAAGTAAATCTTGTTTGCACTTTTCTTGTGTAGCAAACAAATGAAATCCCTAGAATGATCCAGGAAGTTACATGTTATACCTAGAAATGGGGCTTTGCAAGTGAAAGGAATGAAAGCATGCAGCTGCCAAGAGCTCTTTTCCTAGATTTCTTCCCAGCATGGCTATTGTAAGCGATGCCAGGAGAAGGGCGATGAGAAAACCTGTCTTGCTTGAGTGACACCAAGGCCAAAGCTCTCAATTCGCTACAGATTTAGCAACACTGTAAAAACTGTGCCAACATTGTAAAAACCACGTTCCAATACAGATCAAAAAGAGGCGTAATTTGGCAAGTAAACAGCTGCTTCATGTTGTGATTCTGTTCTGGTAAAGATGGTGGTGAAATACCAGCTGCCTCTTAGTTATTTTATTCTCATACCTGTTTTTGTCTTCAGAAGACATTGCCAAGCTTTTCCTAGTCTGTACATTGCTTTCCTGACTCTGAATACTTACCTGTGGTTTAGGAAAGCAATACTATAGACTACTCCAAGATTATCATCTTTCCTATGTAGATGTATAACATTTTCAGATAGTTCCTACTGCATTAGAAACTTAATCAGAACTTAGAACTGAATCAACAGGTTGTTGCTAGCTTCTAGCAAATTGAGAAATCCAAAACACGGAGCTTCTGTGTGAAGAATTTTTTGTCCTAGCAGCTTACTGATCTCCCAGGGAGATGGTGATATAATAAAACAAAAAGTCAATGCAGTAACTTAATTGTACAGTATTGCTGTCAAAAGAAGAGCACATCTCTGTGCTCAGAAGTGATGAACCCAAGAGCGTTAGTCCAGCTTCCTTTTTTTAAAATGTTCTGCAGAATCAGAGGTATCAAAGCAGTTGTGTCAATATAGCAATCGATTCTTTGGGTGATGCATCTATGAAGGGGGAATTGAGCTCAAGACGAATACTTTTTTTTCACCAATTTATGGTTGAGCTGTTAGTAATGATCTGCAGCCTGCTTATAACCACTCTTTGATAGCTCTCTAAATCATATATTCACTACACAACTGTGTTGCAAATAGCAGTGAAATTAAAGCTGTAGACCCAAACATTCAAAATGTTTTCACTTGTTTACTTGTACTTGTTTATGTACAATAGCTTGGCAGGGCTGAGGCCATTGCTCCTGCTGTACTAATACAATGCATATGATAATCCTAGGTTTTTCTAATAACAGCTGGTACGACGTCAGGTTTTCTTTACTCTGTAACAGGATTTTAGTGAATTTAGGTTTGTTTCGGGTTCATTGCAGAACAAAATTCCAGTACTAGAGCAGAAAACACTTGAGCAGCTGAACACAGGCACTGTCTTATGGAAGTGGTCTTGTGCTTCCATCAATTCAAACTGAACAAAAAAATATCTTTCATTAATACTGACCGCTCACTGCATTGAGACTGAAAGGTGGCATGACACTGTAAATGTCTCATCTCACGTTACTTCAAAATGCACAGGGAAAATCAAGGGCAGTGGAAGTACAGTTATGTAAGACAGAGAAGTATAGAGTCACCAAAGTGCAATGAGAGCTAAACTACGAGAAGGAATGGCTTTTGAAGCAGTGTTTTGATAACACCTCTTCAGTTTGCAACTGTTAGAAAACAACATTTGCAACTTGAAGATTCTGAATTCCAGCCAGTGTCTCAAACCCTCTTAAGCTCTCTTTAAAAGCCCACAAAACTGAAAATGGACTTCTTAGATTTGACACTTCTGAGAATGTTATTTCAGGCAAGATGAAGAAGCAGATTGCCTACAGTGTGCCACAGATAAATAACTTCTCTATGCTTGTCATTGTAGATTTAGCAAATATAGCTGATACTTCTAGATTGTGTAATAAGTGAAACTATAAGAGAAAATTGTTTCTGTTCTTATTCTGCAAGCTCTTCAGTCTGATTGGAACACTGGAGGAAAAAATAAGACTAATCTATGTAGCTGTACTTTTTTGTGCTGTTTTGAGCATGTTGGTATTGCTGTGTCTGCCCACCTGCTCGTATAAATCTGATAAGGACTTGCAGGCCCTTAGGACAGCTGGGCAGTATCTTTAGACATGTTTTCCTCATGTTAGTGCAGTTTAACTTGGATATCAGAGATTGTTAGTATAATAAAGGGCAAAGTCAAATACCTCTATGCTTCCCCTCACTCACAGTACAGCTTTGCAGTATTGTATTTTACATGATTGCTCCATAGAGTGGATTGGTTTGTTTTCGTCTTTGTCCTGATCTTTCCTTTTTGTAAGCAGATGAAAGCTGAGTGCTTACATGATTAGGAGATGAAGTAACTCGCAGTTCTGTGCGCTGCTGTGCACTTATGTATGTTGTCTTTCTCAGCTTCGTTAGCTGCGTTGCACTGTGATTACCTACAGCTTCCTGCCGATCATTTGAGCTGAAAACTTTCAATCACGTGCTGGTTATGTTAGGAGTATACACGTTTTTAAGTAATCATGAGTTTGTGCTGCTGCATTCGATAAATGTTTATGTGAAATATTATTATAGACGACAAGCTCCTGTACTGTAGCAGTTGTCATTTACAAATATCAATTTTTGCTTAATTTGCAGCCGCTATGCACTTTGAATCAGAAGTGTTTGCTCAGTCTTTTATTCTTTTCTGTCTCTCTATGTTCTATATCTTCTTGCTACAAAGAATTATTTTGCTTTGAAGATCAGCTGTAATTCATTGCCTGCTCTTTTACTGTTTTTTCCCTTGTAGAGGAATTTTGTACGTTTTCCTACCCACCCTTGCTGTAGTGGTTTCAACATCACAGATAACAGTGAATGCAAGAATAAAATATTTCTATCAGCATGACTTTGCCCTTGATTTCTAGCTGTTAATTCTCTACAATGCACATTTGTTTCCCTGTAGGGAAAGTCGCCATTTACTTTTGGCAGAACTGCTGACAGACATGGACGAGCGAGTCGTTAGAGGTGATTTTGTTCACTTGTATGCGGAAGGCACATTCAGCTGTGCAGAAAACCTGCTCCAGAGTTATTGCGAATCTCATCCACAACTCGTGACGGATGCTGCGTGTGTGAAACCAAGCGCTCAGTGCAGGAGGCAATCTTCCCGCGCCGCCGCTCAGTGGCGCGGCCCCCGGCTGCCGGCGCTCCCAGCTGCGCTGCTTCTCGTGGCGCTTGCCCTTGTCAGGCCGCCAGGTGCCCGCCTGCGGCTCTGCCGCCTCCCTCAGCTCATGCAGAGGCACCGGGAGCTGCTGCAGGCTGAGGCGAGCGGAGAAATCTCTGGTCGGTTACAGTCACGGACAGAACGAAGTCGGCTTTGGGGAAGATCAGTTTATTGGCAGTTAATAATGGTCAGGCAGTCAGAGCCAAAAGCAAACAAAACCCACCTTCCTCTCCGTTATCCTTCTACCACCTTCGTGAGTGGTGCGAGGTGATGGGAATGCGGTCAGTCCGCGATGCTTTGTTTCTGCTGCTCCTTCATCCTCATTCTTCCCCTGCTCCACATGAGTTCCTCCTGTTGATGCCATCTTTACCAAATTGATCCCACGTGGGCTTCTGCAGAGGCACCGGGCAGCTCCTCAACCTCCTAATGCACGGAGCTTGGTGTCTGCAGGGCAGTTTCTCCCACTGATACTGCTCAACGGCGTGGTTTTTGGTTTTTTCCCTTTCTTTTAAATATCTTATCCTGGAGGCACAGCCAACAAAGTCTCTGCGGTTCCATCTGGAGCTGGCTCTTACCTAACACACCTACCTGCCTGGGCTCTTGCCAAATTCACCCCTGCAGCCCTCCTGCTGCCAAAACCTCACCACATAAAGCCAGTGCAGTTAAAGATCAGGAAACATTTAATAGATCAAGGACGTCTTTTGTTTTCTTTCAGTTAGTTTTTAGTGAGTTGTATGTTGCTAACACTGAAAAACTTACAGAAAGTATAAGAAGAAAATCACACTTCAGGAGATAAACGTGACCATTTAATACACCCTAAGTAACTGTTAATACACCCAAAGTAACTGTAAATGCAGCTGTGTGTATGCAGCCGTCTCTGACAAAATATCAGAGGTATCCCACAGTGCCCCAGTACTTCGTGGTCAGAACTCTTTGTGGGAGGCACTTCATTGCTGGTGATGAGCTGTGGAAGACAATCAAAACGGCTCCAACAGTGGGAGTATAAGTAGGATGGAATGTGAACTCTGGACCAGATTTTTGCTTAAATTCTCTAGAGAGTGGGAAATACTTAAGTGAGAAAAATCTGGGCAAAGAAATAATGAAAAAGCTTTTCTTTCTGTCATTCTTTTGTTGTTGTTTTTTTTTTTTTTAATTCCTTTCTCCTCCCCCTCTTGAATCTGAATGCTGTCTTTTATTCTAATTGTGAGAACACAGAATTACTTTGGTGTTCCATCACTAGCTGGATAGTGATTAAAACAGGGCTTAGCAGGGTAGAGATTCAAATCATAGTGAGGGAAACAGACTGTTTAAATAATTTTGTCTGTTAGGTAACGGGAATAGAAATGACTGTGACTTTGGTAATGTATTTCTTTTCTCCAGGCAGGCTGGTTATTGCATTTCTTGAGGCATTCATGTACATAGGTTGCTGTGAAAGTAATGCCTCCTGGTTATTTTCATGGAAACTACAACAGGGGGTCTGTAGGGGTCTCCAGAGACAGAAACATCAGTAGTGACAGTTGCCCTCTTTTGTTTAAGGGCACGTTTTTTTTAAACTCAAGCTTTTGATTGAAGAGGGATTTTTTTAAAGACAAAATAGAGAATGCAGTTGAAGTGTGTTCTGTATTAATAAGAAGAAAAAGCTCAGAACAGAGGGTCACTTCTGACTGCTTTCGGTCAACTGCAAGTAATTTATTTGTTTAAATAAACTCTTAAATTAAATCTGCCTCTGTTATCATTTTGTGAATGCCTTCGTTGTTCCGGACGCAGAGCCGTTGCTGGCAGAGCACGTCTGACAGTGAATAGCAGCAGTGTCAGAGCTGAAGGTAGAAGCACTGAAAATATGAGTCTCCATTGAAGCACTGGGCCTAATTAGCATAATGTTACAAACTCCATTTGTAACCGTGTATCTAATGGTTCAAAAACAGCCATGGGAGCTGCTGCTCCTTTCATCGTACTATAGACTAGCTACATTCAAATAAGCAGGCGTTCATCATCATCTTATGTATGGCGTTATACAAATCATATAGACAAATTTTAGTCTCTAGTAAAGCAACAATAGCCTCAAGTCACCAGATCTCTATTTGAATGGCTTTCTTTATATAATTTTTTACGATTTCTGGTTGTTTGGTGTTTTCTCTTTTGTTGTTGGTTTTTTTTTTTGCTTTAAGAATGCTGCTACAGGGTGTTTGTTTCTATACAGAGAATAGCACATGAATTAGCACAAGGCTTTTTAATTTCAATGTTGTTTTCTAGACAGATCTGTTTTTGCCTAACATTGTAATCAGTCTAAAGCATAACCAGATATTTTGGTATTAAAATATCATGCCAGATACTAGTAATCAAATACAAAAAATCCTATCTTACTTAATGAGTAAACATGTTTGAAAAAGATGTTTAACAAATCGTTGACATGGAAGATACTTATATGATAGGGTCACCAAGGTTGTGAAAGACCTCCAAGACCATCCAGTCCAACCATCCACCTTCCACCAGCGTTTCCCCACGAAGCCGCGTCCCTTAGTATCACATCTGAATGTTCCTTGAGCACCTGCAGGGACACCACCTCCCTGGGCAGCCCGTTCCAGTGCCTAACTGCTCTTTTGGAGAAGAAACTTTTCCTCATGTCCAACCTGAATCTCCCCTGGTGCAGCTGGAGGCCGTTCCTCCAGCCTCAGCACAGCACAGTGACAGGAAGCCTCATCCCAGGAGGTAGCTGAGTGTACAACTGGTGGCTCATATTCTAGAGATGATCCGTCATGTCTTCATCATATTGTATTACTGACACTGATTATGCTACGTATCTCAAAAAAGTAGACGTTGGAGGACACTGATTTTCTGTAACAGCAAAGTGAGTTGTATGTTTGTATGACATGCGTTATTTGTGAGTTATAATATTAGATTATAATATATGTATTTTTTGTCACTGTGTAGTGAAGGGTTTACTTAGAAATTTTCTTTGTTATTCCAGCATGTAGTTTAGTTTTTAAAATTTGCCATAGGAATGCCTATGTATGTCTCATTACAGAATTCTATAATAGGTTTCGTAATCATATTGCTCAGGAAATGAAAGTTTCATGCTGGTGAAAATCAGCACATGGACGTTCTGTGTGTCTGTAGATGAAAGGAGAGATGTCTGGTTTATTAAGAAAAAAAGGCTTCAGCATTTTGGTTTTGCACAGTAAATGCAATGCTTGTATTTCCTTTCAGTACTTAGGCATTATACTGTCTAAAGCAGCAATACAAAGACTTTTTGGCTCTGACGCATCTGCGCCTCTGTGCTATGCAGAAAGCTGAAATGTACATTTTATTGAGAAAATAATTTAGTAAATGATGACATCTTCCACAGGTAAATGTCCCATTAGACAAGAATGAAAAATCAGTATACAGCAGATAGTTTATATTTCAGACTGAGACTTGGCAGAGGAAATCTTATTTAACATCTTTGCATAACTTGTACTGTGGGAGAGCTATAGAGGAAGAAAGATTTGCCAGCTGTGAAATGTAAGGACAGCTTACGGTCAAACAGCACAGGCTACAGAAGCAGTGGAAGTGCTGGCAGTGTAACGGCTTACTGTGAGCAAACCATCCTGCATGGCACGGGAGGCGCTGCGCCGTGCTGGCGCGAGACATTTTATTCCATGTCAAGTTGGAAAAGCTGAATTCTGTCTGAGAGCTACCAATGTAATGCTTTACAAACACTAGACTGAAGCATGCACTGCTGCAGCGTTCAGCTGTCTAACTAGGCTGTTTGCTGCAATAACATGGACTCTTTACTTTGTAGGAATTGCCACAGAAAAGGGGGTTCATTTTGCTCTGTGTAGTTGGATGTAGTAGACACAAATGCTAGTTCATAAATCGTCAGAGCAGTGTCTGTGTTCAGTAAACAATGCCCACGACTTTTTGTGTTTTCTCTGTGTTTATGTATCTTTTAAAAATGTACATAATAAAAGTTTTTTCCTCCCTAATGGGAAAAGCAGATCCTGTCTGTTACAGAAAGCAGTTCCGCATCATTTCTTTTGAGGCTGTGCTTTACGGGTGCCTCGGGAAGGTTGTGGTTGTTTTAATGGAAGCTCCTGGAATTGCAAGTATCGGCGTCGCTGGGTGGCACGCTTTTGTAAACAACACCAAAGAAGCTGAAAGTGACTCTTTGAATTTTCCCTGACTTTGTGTTTGTCACAATTAGTGTTTTTCTTCTATCTTCATTATGTTCAAAAAACAAACTGCAAATATTATTCTTTTGCAATTTAGCTTTTTACATATGAAGGCAGTTCGTCCTACCCGCTTTTCCATATCATACTTGTTGGAAGTGCTCCAGAAATGCCTGTTAGAAACACTTGCAGCACACTGCTGTGGGATATTGAGGCAATTCAGCGCACTGCTTTTAAAGAAAAGCAGAAAAAAAGATTTAATTGCCCGAATCTAAACACTTTGAGAATATTTAAAACTACTACAGTATCATGTTTGATATGATTAAAGTATCGCGTATATTTATCCAAAAATATGCATCAAAACTAGCTGACCTGTGCTCTCCATATCAGGAAAATGCAGAGTTTACAAAGTATTGTCTGACTAGTAAACTCCACACATTTTCAGGAGTACATCTCTTAAAATATTGTTTTCATTCCACTGACAGTCTGTGGGAAAGCTTTGTACACCTGATTTTCACCAGTTATAAATAAAGGGGAAAATGGCACCGTTGTTCTAGAATACAGAGCGATTCTTGATAGAAGAATCAGACCAGAAGGGTTTAGCTTGCAGCTCCACAGAGGTACTTCACTCACTTGTTGCTGCCAAACAAGAAGTTTCTTAGTGTGTGACTGTGAGATACAGTTGTTGGCTCTCGAGTATCAGCAACTTCATGTTGTCAACACTGTGGATAGATGCAGTGTTAGGATGCATGTTACCTTCATCACATGGTAAAAGGGGCACTCTCCAATTTCTTAAGCTTGAGGAAAAACAACTTTGATCCTGACTACTGAAACCAGGTAGTTGTTTTGGTGAGTTACTGCTAATGCCTGCACAGAATTGAGTAAATGGGGGTGTATGGAAGATGTTCTTTAAAGATTGTTGTTAACAACCCTTATGTATAGATTTTATTTTTAATAACGACATGATTTTATGTTGTTTCATTTTAAATGCAGGTGAACCAAGGAAATTTGACCCAAAGTTCAGAGGACCTATTCATAACAGGTAAATATCTTAAGTCATTCTGTTTTATTCTGTTAGTTTTGCAGTGAGCAAGGGAAAAAAAATTGATTGATAAAACATATGAATTTGATACTGAAGGTCTCTAATCCAAAAGGCTACCCTTCCCACACTTACGTGCGTGCTTTTAAGTTCTTTCAATGTGAATGCCAGTTTTGTGAACTTTACATTGTTTGTATCGAATCATCCAACCATAGAATGGCTTAGATTGGGCTAGTCCTTAAAGATCATCTAGTTCCAAACCCCCTGACATGGGCAGAGTTGCCAGTCACCAGCTCAGGCTGCCCAGAGTCCCTTCCATGGCTTTGAGCACGTGGGATGGAGCACCTACAGCTCTGGGCAGCCGTACCAGCGCCCCATCAGCGCTGGGTTAAGAGCTTCCTCCTCATAAATGGCATAAGTCTCCCTTCTTTAAGTTTAGAGCCATTCCCCCTTGTCCTATTACTATGAGACCAAGTAAAAGTCACTTCCCTCATGTTTATAAACTCCCTTGGAGTTTATAATGTATTGGAAGTTTATAAAGTTTGTAAAGTACTGGAAGGCTGCAATGAGGTCTCCCCAGATCCACCTCTTCTCCAGACTGAACACTTCCAACTCTCTGACTGTCTCCATGGGAGAGGTACTGCAGCCTCCGAGCATCCCATGGTCTCCTCAGGACCTGCTCCCATAGCCCCATCTTGTGCTGGGGGCCCCAGATCTGAACACAGTACTCTGGATGGAGCCTTGCAGGGGCAGAGTTGAGAGGGTGTATCTGTGGCACAGGGCTCAGAAGTGGTTGATCTTTAGAGGTCCCAAACCATTCTGTGCTGTGGCTTGCTGTTAGTAATGCACAGTTGCTGGGATGATGACTGCACTTTCAGGTATGTATGTGCTGTTTTAATTGTACATTCTACATTCTACACCAGCTTCTTAAGAGCAAAGTAAAGTAAAAACTGACCCGTAACTGGTATACAACATATGTTAAGTGCATTTTTAATGTCTGGTGAGACAGTGTTCTTGGAAACAGTTCACTAAACACTGAAGGTGTTGCTCCACTGTACAGTATGCCATCTGGCACTGATTCCTAAAATGTTGCTTAGAGAGCTTTCTTTGCAGTAAGGTGCACCTGGGTTCAGATTCAACTTATTGCTGCTGCAAGATCCCCAAATGACTTGTCTAACCATGTGGAGTCATCAGTGCACTCAGTGCAGTACATGAACCCCTGAAGCAGTTTCAGACTTTTTTAAGACAATTAATGTTTCTTTTTTACTTTCCTTTTCCCAATTAAGTAAAATAAAGTAAATAAGGATGTATGGGAACTGCTGAGTCACGGCCTGAAGCTCTGATCGATCACCTGAGGCGAGCCATGAGCCAGCCAGAGGAGCACAGGTGAAGGCAATTCAGCTGTGCTGCTGGAAGGGGTGGAGCCTGGTCCCCCCCCCCTTCCCCCCCCCCAACTAGACCTATTTAAGAGCTGGCTGCCAGTGGGGAAGGATCTTGCCTGGAGATCCCTCCTTCTGGTGTTTTGTGGTGAGCCCAGCATAAGGGTAAGCCTTCCATTTATTCTCTCTTGTTATCATAGTCCGCTTCGCCAAACTCTCTTGTTTATTTTGTGATTGTAACATCTTGATATCCATCAATTATACATAAGGATTAGCTAGTTTTGATGAGTAAAATGCTTTCTCAGAATATATTCCCAAGAGTTGAAGAGGAGAAAAATCATCTTCTACACTGAATTTGCTTCTGACTTTGAGATTTCTGTAGGAGGAGAGGCATAACAGTGTTTAACCCCCAGACAGCTTGGCACCACGCAACCACTCACTCACTTCCCACAGCAAGGCAGAAGAGAGAATCTGACAGCTAGAAGTTGAGAACTTGTGGTTTGAGATGAAAACAGTTTGTTAAGTACTGCAAAAGCTGCACGCGCACACAAAACAAAGGCATTGGTAACATCCTCTTCTCCTTCCTCCCCCTGTTTCATCAAACAGTGTAGGATGTCCCTTTCATCAGCTGGGGTAGGTGGCCCCTGCTCATTTCTTGTGTGCCTCCAGCCTCATCTGTAGCAGACCATGAGAAGCTGAGATGTCTTTGATTCTTTAAGCACTACTCATCAGCAGCCAAAGCATCTATGTGCTCTCATCGCAATTTTTCACCATAAATCTGAAACACAGCATCATACAGACCTCTATGGCTTAAATATCCCAGCCAAATCCAGGATAACTAGGTGTGTATGGTGTGGGTGCGGATAAACGTATCTTTGCTTTCAGCTGATAAAATAAATTGAGCTGCTCTTAACCTCACTGTCAACTTTCTGTAATCAGGGACTAAGTTTCTCTTCAGTTTTGAAAATGAAGAGGGATATCAAGAGGGGTAGGCTGCAAGCTGTGTATGTCAGTGATGGAAGGTGCATAGAGAACAGTTACATCCTTCCTAGTGGCTGCTGAAGTTAATGCACTTTTCAAGGTACAGTGGAGTATAAATGTTCACAATTTGTTGAGCACCAAATGATCCTCCAAACCACTAAAGATCTGAAAACCTGAGGAACTGAAAGTTAAGTCTTACTCTGCAAGGAGAAACATTTATATGGACTTCACTGATTTTTCTTTCTGAAGAGAACAGAGCTGTTGCCCGTGGTTGAAGTACTGAGCAATGGGGTTAATAGGAGTGTTCAGTGAGGCAATACATATGGTACATTGCTAGTGCCGTAATTCTGAAGGGTTTGTGCGTGGAGTTTGGTTATATTTCATGTAAACATCTTATTAAAATGGAATAAATGCAGTGGCTGTGAGGGAGGCAACTGTCTCCCTCTACTCTGCCCTCACGAGGCCCCACTTGGAGCACTATGTCAGATTCCAGATCTGGGGCCCCCAGCACATTTAAGACATGCTGGGAACTATGCAAGAGTTTGTGTCCTATAAACGTTCTATGAAGAACAGAACGTCCTGCATTCTGGTTGTTTATGGATACTTGTTCGTGATGGGTCTGCAAAACTTCCAAGTAAGATCCAGCACAAACAAATGTAACTGTTAATTGTATTTAGTTATCGTAAAATGAGACCTCTGAGAAATACACTTGAAGAGATTTTGAGACAATATAAGTTGTAATTAGAATATTTATGATGGCTCATTTCTCCTGAGATTTCTTCTATTAAATCTTCGGTCTCTTAAAAATTTCTCTTATGGGGTGAGAGCCAAGCTTCAACAGAGTGTCTGAACAAGACGGTTGTCCTTCATTAGATAACTGTTATACTGACCCTGAATCTGTACCGGCTTTGCCTTACTGCACGTTTATTTCAGTGAGATGGTGAAACTATCTCCCTGCAGATACAGGATTTTTCATTTATTTTCCACACCTGAAAACACTTCGAACGTTCTGCAGTTGTTTCAAATGTCAGCTCCTTTATACTACAGAATAATGGTTATTTATAAGAGGAGAACATAGATTGGAAAATGGAAAGAATGATAGACACTAAAAATTTACTGTTTTTCATTGGAGATTGCATTATGAGATTTCTTTTCATGCTCAGGCTTCAGCTTGCATTCGCTTGGCTCCTTGCATAGGCTTGCAAGGAGAGCTGAACACTGCTGTGTTTATGAAGGCAATCCTTTACTTTCACTTTATAATGAAGCACGCGTTACACTTTCTGGAGTGACTGTTGCTCAGTCTTATATCATGGAAAACTGGAATACACTTTGATCAGGTCAGTACAGAAGCCATTTATTATTACCAGGGGAGAACGGAGAGCAGCAGCCTCTGCAGACAGAACTTGCCCAGGCAGGGTAGCTGCCAAGTTTGCATACCTTTAGGCTATCCATAATGCTTGTCACCAAAACTGTGCCAAACAGTAAGTTGTCAGTAACAGAGATCGAAGTATTTCAGATGAGGGAGATGAAGATAGTATATCCTTCTGTGAATAATGTGCTTCTTTGTAATGGAATAATGTAGACTCATGAGACAGAAATTGCGAATACTTCTTAATGAGTGAGACCTGCAGAGTCTTATGAGAAATGAACTGGAATGCTGCTGCATGTCTTCAGAAGCAAGGGCTTGTGATGTTAGCTTCTGAAGGAGAAAATTGCTCACCAGAACCTGTTGTCTCTGTAAGTGCATGCTGGCCTTTCTCCTACCCTCTTAGGAGTTCATGTTTTCTATTAATTACTTTGTTGGAATGCCTCTAATCAACTGGAGAAAAGTGTGTTGGTCCCCATCTCTGTTTCTCTGCCTGCACAAGCTGAATAGACAATAAAGAGAAGACATTGAGTTGGATACTTGTGTCTTAGTTTTCAGTCCACAGAATGCTGTTCTTTGCTTGTCTGCAAATGCAGATACGCCTCTCCACAAGTCTTTTTTTCTCCTTCTGTAGAGCTTACTTTGATTGCACTAGGTGAGGTCAAGCAGCTGGATAAGAATTTCCTGCACAGATTGGATACTTGCAGAGGGGCTGTATTTCTTAGTTTCACTGTTGTTTTTCCATTCATAACCTGCTTATAATGCAGGTAAGCTGTATTGAGTCATCATCTGAAGACATTGTTTCTATAACTTGATACCAGTTTTAAAGGACACACTGAGGATGTTTGTAAGCATCTTGCAGTGAAAGCAGGACCTTAGCATCTCAAATGTGACTTAGTGGAAGACTTCAGAAAACAGTAAGTGCAGATGCAGCTATGTTTATGTGGTACATTCAGATGTGGGAAGAGTGGGACATTCAATGTTTTCAAAGGATTGTATTAGACCCCTTATTTTTAAACAGTGTTCCTTTCTGTTCCTAGGCATTGTACAGATGTTATTTGCTGTGTAATCTTCATAGTTGTCATTCTGGGTTACATTGCATTGGGAATTGTAGGTAAGTACACACAGGTATAGTATACAGTAGTGCATTCTCATGCCAATGATGAGCAACTCTGAATACTTTTAACTGGCATGTTGTTCTGCTTATACCTACATAAAGCTTTCAGATCAATAAGCACTGCCTTGCCTAGAATCAAATTGTGAATTAACATTCAGTGTCTGCAGTAGAGAGTTCAAAAAGATGTGTTTACTGATGAAATGTTTGAAATCTTGAAATGTGTCCAAAAACAAAGATGATTTGATAATTTTACAATCGTAGTAACTGTTGTGGAAAAACCCTTTCATTTGTCATTAATCTGACAGCAAAAGTTAGAACTGAATACTTTGATATTTAAGAGGGTTTTTGTTCTGAAGATTACCAAAGGAACGTATGTGAGCAGTGAGTAGTGGTAACTTCATTTAGTTTGGGATCCAGAGTTACTTGCGCATCAGAACACTTATTAATCCATAATAATCCTTTTATTTTGTGTGAGAAAACTGCATAGCTGCATGTGTGCCTAAACTTTTTCAGTTTACTTGTAAAACATCATTTTAGCTCTGCCTTAGATTTAAGAAAAGCTGTTAATTTTCTTCACTATTCTGTATTATCATTTTCTGTTCAGTACAGAGAAGAGCTTGCACAGTCTTAATTCTTGGGGACATTGAAAGCTGTTTGGATATGGTCCTAGGCAACCTGTTCTAGGTGTCTGTGCTGTTGTCCTCTTTCTGTCTGATTGGTTCTTCATTGATGTTCTGCTCTGCCCTTCTGTCAGGATTCAAACACAAAGCCAAAACTGAAGGGGCTGGACTCAGATCAGAGGAACATTTGTTGTTTTCTTGAAGGTACAAATGCTTTAGTGGCTGATGGCCTGCTTTTGTGCAGACAGGCGATGTTCTGGAGTGCTTGTATCTGGACAAACAGAAAGGAAATGCTGGAAGTCTCTAGCTGAATCGTGTTCTTGTGCTATGAAGTCTTGGCTTCCTTTCTGGTGCTATATGAACCTCTAATTCTTTGGCTAGAACCTTGTCAACTTCACGTGTGCTGATTCCAAGGAATCCCATGTACTGTATGTTGAAGAACAGAACGGATGACTGACCAGTTGTCTGCATGTGAATTAGTCGTTTTCTCTGCGCTGCACATGTAGGAGTTTCCTACTAGACACAAAACATCTGAACAACCTTCTTCTGCAAACCTTATGAAATACTGGTTAGAAATAGAACCTATTCCCAGGACAGATACCAAATTTGTAGCTGGTGACTTTTTCTTCATTTCTTACAGAGAAGATTCAAATTCTCAATCTAGAAACGTGCATCTCTGCTCCAAATCCAGATCCACGTGGTGCCTGCTTTTTAAATTTTGTAATACATTGCTTCAGCTATTCTTTTTACACTGATTTATTTTGAAGTAAAAGGTGTAATCAGCTTTGGCTCAGCTCCAGGTATCAGCCCTGTGCAGAATGCATGCATGTAAATAAATTTTACATTAAGAAAAAATTGATTATAGATCAGTCCTTAGTCATGAATTATGCCTTATGGCTTAGCGTAGGGACAATAAAAAGTACTTTTCTGCAATTTCTTGAATATACATCAGTAATGATCTGGATCCCCTCCCAATCTGTTTGAAGAAATGTGCTATGAAGGTAGATTTATCACTCTGCCACTGAGATTGAGAATCTGAATCAAATAGTGCCCTCAGTGTTGTGCGTGTACTCGCATAGGCCTGAGCTCAGTATGAGCTTCGTATGCTCAGGATAAAGACTACCCTTTTGAAAATACATACTTGAGGGAATGAGGCAGATAATAAAAACAGATTTGCAGCTAATTTTTAAATACCAAAGCCTCTGCTGATTTTCTCCTTGGCATTCACAACCAACAGCACAGTTCTAGAGCATAAAAAACCAGGATGTTTGTGATATAAACAGGCAACAGCTCTTTCTCATACTGTCCACACGTCTGAGCTCCACTTCAGTAGGAGGACTGAGAGAGCTGCAGCTCTACTGAAAATGAAGTTGTGGTGTCATAATTGCTGCTCTGAGGGTCAACTCAATTGTACAGTATGGTTCTGCTATTCTTTCATTTTCTGTTTTCATCTTTTTGTTTTGTGCCAACACTCAAACTGCAGCTTTATGAGCATTAGAACATGCTTGAAAATAAAAGTCCTGTATGACTGACTCTGTTTCGTTTAGTGTTTATGGTGAGTTGTCAGCAGTGCAGCACAACACACAAAGCGCGGTGCTGCTCTGTCAGGCTAGCTCTTGCCATAACCTTCTTCCCCCTGTTGAATTAGATACTTACTTTTCACTACCTAGCCCAGGAAAAAACAACTGTGTTTATCACATGGATCCTTTTGCTATCATTGTTCTCAGTTTGCAAAGAAAGTGTCAGAGGAGTAAGTTTATTAATCTTGATGGCTAAGCCTTGAGACAGGCAAGTAACGAAGCTGCATATTTTCTCTTCTGCTGTAATTTTCCCTCTCTTTCTACTGCAGAGTTAATAAAATGCTGAATGTTTATGTTCTATAGCAGTTTTGTTTTTTTTTTTTTTTAGCTCTGCTCTGGAATTTAGCTTACAGGCAGCTATGTCCACCTGGCAGCTGATCCCAGTGGTGTAATTTCACATAGAAAAGTCTGCTAAATTACTGTTTTAAAATCAAATCATTTTAGATATTGTTTGATTAAAAACAAGATGGATGCCTCGGGCACACAGGACAGGTACTGCCAAGCAAGAGAAGTTTTAGACAGTTTGGCAGTGGCCAAGCAGTCTAAATAGAAATTCTGCTGAGAAATACCTTTGGCTCTGATGTGATGAGGTTTATCTCCACTGGTTTCTGCTTAGATAGTGTTTTAAAAAAAAAAAAAGTGATCAAATGGAAAGATAATGTGCCAAGCAAAAATTAGCTAAACATAAAAAGTTTGGGGCTAGAAAAACACTGGTGTAGAAGAATTGTTTAACAGCAGACAACTAAAACCCAAAAGGCTTTTTGGATCTGTGTAGGAGCTTAGTCCATTTGGCAGCAGACTTTTAAGTGTATGAAAAACGAAGTCGTATCATAGTAGAAGGAAAACTCCCTATTGCCCAACTCACAACGGAAGAAAGTCTACTCAAGGCAATTATCAGAGAGCTGACTGCTTTCTCATGTCATACACTTACGGAGTTATCCGATACCTCCTGAATGTTCCCATTAGCTAGGGCGAATGAAATAGGTGAGATTTAATGAATGAGAATTGCCATGGAGTTTAACATCAGTGAAGCACTTCAGCTTTCTGTGAGCATCAGAATGCCAATTAATCTGAAATGCATTCAGTCTGGATGTTCAGAAATTAATTGATACCAAGCAGCAAATTAATTTACAAACTCCAAAACATGGGCAAACTAATATGTGTTAAAATGAACTGGAGTTTTCATTCTGGTAACCTAAAACCATTCAAGGTGAAAGGTAGCATTACAGATTCTTTCTTGGTAGACAATCTTGTAACTATTTGCAAGTCACCCAAGATATGTTGTGTATCCATCCCAAACATTCCAATGAATTTGCTCTCTGCCTTCTGAGATCTTGTCCAGGTAGTCTCTACTGCACATACAATGAGTGATAGTGTAAGCACGGTTATTCTCACCAAAATGTCCTTGAGGAAAATTACAGCTTCCTAATGGGCTAAATTTAATACTGCGAAGTGGAGAAAAAATGGGATAACTACAGAGAAGCAAATTTAAGATGGCGTGCATAGGTCAAAGCCTGAAGTTTATGCTATGGGAGCTCCTCACTTTCAGTACGTTCTGCAAGAGCGGGAAGGTAGGGACCAAAATCTTTGTAATGCTTGCAATATTTTGCACATAATGCAGTCTCAAGAGAAAGGGTGGAAGATGATCAGTGGCCTCTTTTTACACTTCTTTAGCAACCTGATTTTAGAAGGTTAGCTCAGGGTATAGGTACGGAAGTGTGTTCTACATATTTCACTTCCAGATGATACTTCAAAAATTGAAGTTTCTGTTACTTAAACTGCAGATCAGCAGTTAGTAGTCAGTAATTCAAAGAGCAGTCATTGGCTAGTCATAAAAGGAATTTAGTCAGATCTGCAGACTGTAGCTTAGAAATGATGATACTAGTGCATGGTGTGCACTTCATTCTCAGCAGAAAATAACAAGGCGGGTGGAAATGGCTTGAAAAAGAAGACTTGTTTTAAATTGGAGGAAGGAAGTTCAAGATAAACTTCTTTTCCCATTCAGACCTATGGTGTATATTAGCTATGTATATGTGTAAGTTGCCAGATACGGACCTGATAACTGAAAAATGGGATAATTACCAAGTGAGAGAACAGGAAATGTTTTGATTTAAATAGTGTGTTTTTGTTTACATTCCTATTGCGAGTGGAGTCCGTTGGATTCAGTCACAGCCGGTGTGTTTCTGTCATACTTGGGTAATCCCATGGATTCCAGTACCACTGCAGTTGTTTGTGAACACTCTCATCTCTCTGCTTAGTCAACTCCCTGTTTCTCTGTGGCTGTAAGCCAACAGAACTTTTGCAGTACCTCCTCTTTCACCTTTTGAAAACTACTGTTTTTTAAAGTCTGTTACTTTAGATTTTGGATCCAACTCAGATATGTTTGCCCTGAAGATAAAAAGTGAACTGACTTCCTTTGTTACTGATTTATCTGTATTGTAGTTCAGTTTGTTTTGTGTCGTTGCTTTTCATTAGGAAATATACAAACCAGTGTCCTTCAGTAGCAATCAACAAAAATTGAAACTGTTTGTGAGAGGTGAATTTCAACTGTTACCATTACTGCTGTTCACTTGACTATGATGTTAAAATATATGTATATTTGCAGCTTGGGTACATGGCGATCCCAGGAAAGTGATTTATCCAACTGACAGCTATGGGCAGTTCTGTGGTCAGAAGGACACCTTCAATGAGTGAGTACTAAACCTGAACACCTGTCTTTATGACTTGTGCACTATGAATAAAAAATGAGGTTTCACATCCTCTGTCTGCAAGTGGTTCTTGAGCAAGGTTGAAGAGACGTCAACACTTGATGTCCTCTTACTGCATGTATTCCAAATAAAGTTCAGAACTAGATTAGTTGCTCAGAGGAAATCTAAACACAGATTATTACTGTAGAGCAGTTGTTGTCATCATTCAGAGAACATTTTTAGTTAAGTATAAATGTAACTAAGATTGCATCACTGATAGCACTGGAAGTAGTATAGTAGTATCACTGATAGCTGGCACATCTTCTAACAGCAAAGTCTAGGGAAGCTCTTCTATCCATCTTGGGGCAAGAGTAGTCTCTAGAGCATTGCAGTTTCTTGGTTTCCCTCTGTACGAAACAAATGCCATAAAAGAAAACGTAGTAAAGCTCCTATTTTCTTCTGCTGCTTATCCAGTGTATGTAGAGGGGAGACGGTGTGGTCAGGCAGCTGTAGCCATACCTTTCTTGGGGATATCAGCCCCCAAGTGCTCTATTTACTGATCTTGTTTTCCTAGTATTTTATATTTGGACTTTTGAGAATTCAGATGTCACATCATTGTTTTCTCTGAAAATCTAAGAGTGTCTAATGAAAAAAGAATTAATAAATATTTTTACTGTTTCCCTTTCAAAAAGTAATCGTTTGGTGGCTTTTGTGCCCTTGCTGACTACATCAGGTTGGAAATTGTGCAGGAATCAAAACAAGAGCTAGTATTTGCTGTTTATAAAGCAAAATAAATTTGCTTTATTTTCGCATTTGATTTTCTGGGGCAAAAAACAGTGAACCCACTGCCCAAAGGACAGTTCAGAAGAGAGGAGAAGGGGACAGAGGAAGAGCTAATGCTTACTCTCAAACTCTTTACAGGAGAAGCAGGCTAGGCTCTCTGTAAGAAGACAAAATCTGTTCCACTCTCTGACTGTGCTTCCCTTGCAGGTATTGGCAAGGCCTTAGGAGTCCTCTTTCTCTGTGAAGAGTTGTAATGCTGTGTGTTCCATGGCACTGCACACACTCACCTGCTGTTCACCCATTCCTCCATTTGCCTCCTATTTGGCACTGGCCAATAGGTTTGGGGATCAGAGACACACAGCATCTGCTCATTGAGTGTGACACGTAGGCAGATCATTCTGTCTGATTCTTGTCACCCGCTCGCATTCTTGATTTCTCTTTGTCACACAAGTCTTCAGTTATTTCTTACAACGTAATTTCCAATTTGTGTGTAGAAGTGTCCCTGTCATTGCCAGGGAATAATGCAGCCACTGAGGATGCATTTTGGCATTCATTTGCCATTGAGGAGGTTTTTTACAAAAAAATTTAGTCAAAAGGTACATAATAAAATTCACTGTACAGGCAGAATTGTTCATGGCAACATTAGCATTAGGGCCTGCCAGAAGGCACCTCTAAACAATCCCTCTGGTCAGAAAAAGTGGAGGTATGGAATGTGCTTGTATGTCCTAAATGGGTACCGTGTACAGTGAGAAAGGCTAACTCACAGTGATGATTTTCCAAAGTCCCTGGAGACTTAATGTGATTATGTTGTCATGAGAATCACTTGTAGTTCACTTTGTGCCTCCCTGAAAGCCATCCATTAATCTCCATGTAATCTCTAAGCCTGTTTGCCTTCTACAGGACATACTTGTAATCATGGAATACGATACAGTTTCTCTATAAAGGACACGGATTTATTCTTGTGTTACCTACATGTGTGATCTTTATTTTCTGCTCTAATATCAGCAAGTGAGTGTGCTAAGACATGAGAAAAAAAAAATTGGGAATCTACCTGTTGAAGAAAGATCACATTTAAGTCCAAAATTTTATTCTTTTTATTTGAAGAAATAGCAGTTAATGAATTGTATTTGCCAGTATGAGTTTTTTGTAAAACAGCACGTAGTAGAACATACCCCAGTGAAAAGAAATGTGCATTCTAAAATATCAGGCAGTTGAGCTTGAAAATGAATATGTGAAAATGAGATGTAATTGTTATATATACAGGGGAATGTAATGGTCTTGAAGATCTAGCCAGACTAAGCAGCTGGTGGAATCCCAGTGCTAATCAGAGTACGTGTCCTACACTGGGATGCTCGAGAACTACAACAGTAGCAGCCTGGCTACTCCAAGAGTACTTTGGTTTTGGCTTAAGCATCCTCCTCCCCAGGCAGAACTCACTTGTGTTGCTGCGGTGTGTCAGTGGTGTGCCAGTTGCACCAGCTCAGGGCTGCTGTGCTGTGTTCTCTTGTGCAGCCCAGGCCATGGGATACGTGCTCTGTTGTGTCCTGGGGGCACCGAACAGTCCTGGCATGGCTGGCTGACTTTGAAGTCATACAGATAGGGCAGGACTTCTGGTATGCCATCCTCCCTGGAGATAGTTGATAATTATTTTGAGATAGAAGATTTTACCGGCACATTTTGATCATCGTGAACAGTAGGTGTTTAAATCCGGCCATCTTGGAGTCATCAGTTTTCAAAAAATCCAAACAGAGGAGGCCCCCGGTGCGGGACCTTGGGGCCCTGATTTCCAGGAGCTGTGGGATGTTGGGCACAAAGCCCTTAGGCTGCTCTTTATCGATACCATGGGAGAGCTGGGGGCATCTTGGTAAGATGGCATGATCATGCTGCTTCCTGGCTCGCTGCTTTCAGTTTCCATCCGTGAAAAGCTTATGATTTTGGTGCCACCTTCTGATCAGCAAAATAATCAGATTTTACAATGTACAGTTTGTTGACAGTAATTTTGTATGCAGTACTCAGCATGTTCAGTGCAAGCAAAGGGGCTGGGGTGTTTTGCAGGTGTTTTACTGGATAGCTTTGCATTTCTTAGGGCACAGTTGAGACACCATGTAACAGTGCCGAGGATTTAAACCCTTGCTGTGGAAGAACTGCTCAAAGTTAGTATTCTTTAGAACAAAAACTGGTTTAAAGGATATGTTGTTGTAGAACATTCAGTATCTGTGATTTTTTTTTCTTGTGTTTGTATTAAGACTTTAAAATAATAGAATTAAAATACCAATGCACGCTGTGAATTTTGATGTGGTAGGATATGCAAGCACCTATACTTATAACATTAATTATCTTATGTCCACTCCTGTAGGAACAAGAGCATTTTGTTTTACTTTAACATTCTGAAATGTGCCAGTCCGGTAGTGTTAATTAACCTGCAGTGCCCTACAACACAGGTGAGTGAAATACAGAGATATTTTCCCTGCCTTGTAGACATAGTGCTTAAGAACTAGACGTGCATTTGTTTGGATTTTAAAAGTACTGTTCATCTCCAGCTAAATACCATACAGTTGTTCTATAGATTACATACATAGCATAAAGTATCTGCATTCCGTTGTGATCAGAGAAAATAAATGGAAACATATCAGATTGTGTATTTTAGGTCAGAGTTGAAAAAAAGTCTGGTTTAATACAGCAGTTTGTTACTCATTGATTTATTGCAGGCAGGTGTCCAGTACTAATAAGTGTATACAAACAATCATTTTAATTGACAGCTAGGGTTTTCCAAACTGGGCATGTATGTGACAATGTGTATATCCCAGTGACTGCAGTTTCTGGGTGTGGTTGGATTTTATGGCACTTTCAAAATTGAAGAAAGCTTGTTTCAGGCTAATGCCAAAATCTGTGATCTCCCTTATCTGTGCTGCAACTGATTGTGAAGCTGTGCAGTAACTGCAGCTCCTGAACTCATGTGGATTAAAGTTACCCTTCTGATCTTCTGTAAGTGAGGCCATTTTATTGTCTGGTTTGCTGAGCAATTGTGCAAACAGTGATGTCAGTTCATCTTGGAAAGCAACAGATTATGGCTTGAGGTGGGTCAGGGGAGTTTGGGGCAGGACTGCTCTGATCCACCCTTGCTACCAGAGTATTTGTTCTGTGTAAATAAACAGATGATAGTTTGGTCTCAGTCGTCTTGAGAATGTTTGGTGAAATATAGTCTTACTTTGGATGAGAGCTGCTTTTTGGTGACCAGTTTACTGATTCCAGATGTCAACTGTCCGTTTATTTCACTGTCTTTGAAAAGTGGTTCCCATTCCAACTTGTGCTTTCTCCCAATTCCTATTCTTGCCAGATCTGTCTCACCTATTTGCTGTGACTGCACAGATTATTTGACACAGCTGATGTGATGAAAATCTCTGGGAAGGGAGAGCAGGAGTCTTAACTCTATTCAGTTGCTGATAGGATGGAAACTTCATCAGCAGCAGATTTGTTTCTGGAATTTCCACCTACTCACACTCAAGACGCAGAAAGTGTTGCCCTGCAGTCCTTGGACTTTTTTATTGCAACAGTTCAGCCTGCTCACAAATACTGAGATCATTGTGAGGGATTTGACTGGTACTGTGTTCAAGCTGGCAGTGGTCGTGGATCGAGAAAGATGAAACACTTTGTTGAACCAGAGTTTGGGGGAGGGTGGGTAGTTACTTTATTTCAGATATCTCCAAAACTGAGTATGTTCTTAAATCCTGTTTGCTGCTGCAGAGGTTTAATTCCCTGTTTTTGGTTTCTTTGTTTGTAAAAATGCTGAATAGACTTTAGTTTGACAGTGCCTCTTTTAAACTGCAAATAAGATCTTTAATTCCTGCTCCTTTCATGTCAAATTAGTTCAAGAGTGAAAAACAAGAACCACCATGTAAAGAGGCTCAGTTTTAAAGTAAGACTGTGGATTTACAAGCTTGCTATTGCAGTTCACTGGGATCCACAGATAACACCACTCTCAGACATGGTTTGGGTTTTGCGTGGTGCTGTTTGGAGCTAGGGATTGGACTTAGTGGTCCCTGGGGATCCCTTCCAACTGGAGATATTCTATGTATGTATTTTTCTTTTTTTTTTTTGCAGCTTTGTGTCTCAAAGTGCCCAGACAGGTTTGCAACCTACATTGATGTTCAAGCTTCCTACAGATACAGGCCAGATCAGTGGAATTACTTCAGGCAGTACTGCAAACCTGGTTTTAACAATCCTCGCAAGGTGTGTATGTATCCAAAGGTGATGGGATGCATTCATTCTGCAGGAAATGTGTCTGATTTTACTGAACTGTATTAGAGCTTTAGCTTATTCCAGTATCACCGTATTAGGAGCATTTCCATGTATAAGGTTGGGCACTGGTTTACTCATGGCTTAGATCTTCTGTGCACACCGAGTTCCCTCTTTCAGTGATTGCTGTTTGCTTACAAAGATATCTGCAGCTGCCCGTGTGCATGCAGGACTGTGGCAGGCAGTGTTCTCCTGTACTCAGATGCACCACAGCAGTAGAGCAGAGTATCTCAACCAAGTTCTTAATGCTGCTTAGTCTATTTTGTAGCTGGAAAAATTGATCTGTCTTTAACAAAATTTATTTTGCACTGAATGGTACTGTAGATGTTTCTCTCATCTTTAAAACGCTTTGCAAATCAACTCAGTTAATTGTGTTAAATTCTTACTCCTCCTGAAGAAAAAAAAGCAAGAGGAGTTAAGGAACGATTTGTCAGTCACCTCTGACCCAGATGCAGACCCAACGTGAGAAGGTTTTTTATTTTTTAATTTTTTTAATAGAAAAAGCAGTAAGAACAGTCTTTTCCAAAATCACATTGGCAGTACGGATTCTCACAACATTAATAATTCTTGTAGCTCCACCAGTCAAATTCAGGGAGGAGGCTACAAATCCCATTTTGGGACATTTTTTCGGACTGGGTGAGAAATTGGAGGCATTTTGTTATTCTGCTGTGTATTCAGCATTCCTATTTTTCCCCTTTTTAGTCTGTTGCTCAAGTCCTACGTGATGAAGATTGTCCTTCGATGATCATTCCAAGCAGGCCTTGTGAGTGGTTCTACTTCTTACACGTATCTTAGATGATTTTTAGTATTCACAGTAAAGCACAGCTCCGATCTGAAGAATGTTTTGTGGCAAGGTCTCTAGGAGCTGTTACCTGTTAGTGACTGTCAATCATTTGTAAAGACTAAAAGTATAAAGATGTTTTTTTCTAACTGCTGTCTGTGCTCCAGTCAAGCTGAGCATTTTCTTCCTCATGAATCACCACTAATACTGAAAAAACTTACAATTCAAGTTAAGCACATGGGCAAGCAGCCCCATTGGCTCCAAGAAAACGCCGTGAATGCACAAAGGATCATGTGGACAGCTGTTAAAGTTCAGAGGGTACTTGAGCCTGATTACAGTGCAGCTCAATTTTCACTTGTAATGCTGGCTCTGTAAGGAATAGAGATCAGTAATAAAGAGGCCTGAAGACATTTTTGTCTCTATGGCTAGCAGGTATTTCTGATAGACGTCAGAGTTGGTCTCAGCTGCAGGAGTGGAGTACCAAGAGTATCTGCCACTGCACGAAAATGAGAAACTGCTGTTTGCTTTTTCATGTAGACGTTGTGCGAACCAGGAGCAGGTGTAAAAAACAAAACAAAACAAAAACCCACAGATTCACTTAGAAAAAGGTTAAGAATTCTTACAAAAATTGATATAGTGACCCAAAAGTCAGAAAAGTGATTTGCAGGGCTAGTATTTTCTATCAAACTACATTATGCAGCAAAGATTCCAGAGGGAGGAAGAGGGGCGTATTGATTATACTCTCAGAATATTTGGTAGGACAGATATTCTAGACTGAATATTGAACCCTGGTCTCATTCTGTGTTGGAACCAGATAAGGATAGCACAGAATTGTTACGTAAAAAACAGCTGTGTAGGAGGAGTGATCTGCTCTCCTTTTCCAAATGAAAATCTGAACATTTTGCAGGAAAAAGCCGGGCAACAAAGCAGAGCATGTGCCTATCTCTCCTTTTTATTCTTATTTACTACTCACCCCTCCTTTCATCTAACAAATTGTTTCTGTATTTATTTTCCATTGCCTCTTCTCCCAGAATATCTAGTGACAGTAACTGCTGTTGCAGTTTCCATATGAGGCACTGATGCTTGCTGTTATGTTTTGGTTTGGGTCTCAATACCATTAGTGACCAGTTCTGTTGAATCTGTCCCCGCAGACTGGTTTGATTATTGCCACGTCAGTGACATATTTCAGACACTGCAGTTTTTGTAAGCTGCTGAGATACTGGCAGAGTAATTCTGCATTTTTTACAAAATTTGCAACTACTACAAATACTACTATTGTTTTTTGATAGAAAAACACCTAAAATCTCCCATTGAAAGCAATACTTCCGTTATGCCTGAACTTGTGCAAACATAGGACAAGATGTCCCAGAGTAGAAAAAATATCATATTGTATATACTGACTCTTCCAAAATCTTTCAAAGCCAACATATCAATAGATCATCAAGTGAAAAACAACGGACATAATAAAATTGAAACAATTTAAATATGATAGAATTTGTTGCATCTGCTTTTAGAGGATGAAAGTGAAGCTTGTCATGAAATGTGATGTGTATGCTTTGTTTTGGTATTTTGAATAGTTCTCAAGAGATGCTTCCCAGACTTCTCCACAAAGAATGGTGTCTTAACTGTGGCAAACCAGACTACATTCAAAGATGGAAGAGGGAAAACAAGAAATGTAACTGATCTCAGGGAAGCTGCAAAGTAGGTTCTCCCATTCTGTACTGCTCATTTGTTGCATTCTGAGATTGTGAAATAATTTAGGCTGAAGATGACCGGGCAAGATTTGCTAATAGATGGTCTCTTTGTGCCTGAGCAACTGCACAGTTCCAGCAAGGGAAACTAACACCGTGGAATGCAGAAATGAGCAAGGAAGTAAAAGTTCTAGTTTGATTGTCTCAAAGTAATTGTCAGCTTTTAAATAGTTGTTATGTTTTGGGTTGTTTGTTTGTTTGTTTTTCCCTAGCAAAGGAAATAAAGAAAAGCATTAAAGAAAGTTGAAGAAGGCTAAAAATGAAACCCTAATGTGCTGTGCTATTTCCTGTGCTTAGCCTTTCTGCTGACATGCGCTGTCCTAGCACTACAGGCATTTCATCTCATAAGAGTGCTCCTGTTTTTAATATGTGCCTAATGGTCAAAAAGTGATGTATGATAACACTGCAGGTAGACTCTCCTGGAGTCACAAGTGATGTCTTTTAGTACAAGCTTAACAATACATGATTTTCTTGTGACATAATAAGCAATTATGACTAGTAATAATTAGCACTTACTGAGCTTTTAAAACAAAGCTGTATCACAAGATGTGTAGACTTTTTTTCTGAATTTTTTGAAGGTTTTTTTTTCAACTTAGAATCTTCTTTGACATACCTAAGATTGATGTTGGCTTGCTTACAGAACTGAAGCTGAGTAATAGTCATATAGTCATATGATTAGCAATGATATTTCAGATCTGTTTACCGGAGACTATCCGTTGTTTGAATCAATTCTGCTTGTCTGCCTAAAGCAACCTTTTCTTGGGTTTGTCTTTCTCAGCGGTATCAACAATGTCCTGGATGCAAGATCAGTTGGAATGAAAATTTTTGAAGACTATGCCATTTCTTGGTATTGGATATTAATGTAAGATTTTAATGAGTGATTGTAAATTTTCCAAAGCCACTTTGGAGTGTGAAGAAATGAAAGAATAGATCATGGATGTGTTTGTTGCCAATTCTACATTTAAACTCAACTGTAACTTCTTTCATCGCATGATAGCAATGTGATGATTTGGGACATGAGGGAAGGACAGCGCAGCACACGTGCACAGAATGTCAGTTGATCTGGAATCAGCTTTTGTTATCCTACCAGGAAAAACAGGGGGGGACATCTTGTGTTGCAAGAACTGTCTGTGTGGTAATTCTGAAACTGAAACTCTTTAAGATTCAAAATAATTATACTTGCTAAGTGTCAATATGAGAGAGAGGGAGAGAGAGAGAAAGAACTATTTGTGAGTTCTTGCTCACAGTATATGGCCACATCTATTATAAATCTGCTAGTGCCAATGCAACAGGTGCAGCAAAACCAAGAACAAAAAGTATTGAACAGCATTAGCTTTATCTTGCAATTCATACTCACTAATCAATAAAAATAGCACCGAAACAAAAGTGGGTGTTTTGTCTGAAGCAAAAGTGTCAGTAAATGTGCATTCTTAACCTGTTTATGCTATTTTTGAAGGACTTGGGTCCATCAAAACAAGAGCTAAATCTTTTCCCTAAGTGAGAGCCTATAACATGCACATATTAAGCACATATTACTCAAGCCTAAATGAAAATCCTTTCGTAAAACAATAAATACATAAACTTTGACTAATGAACTGCATGTGAAGAACAATTGAGAAACATAAATTATCAACTTTTAAAGATTTTTTGCCACTGGTGGGAGGACAGCTTTTCATTGTCTTATTTTGTGCTTGCAATTATCAGTGGCAAGAAAATCACACGGATATTCAGCAAGCTCACTTCTATCTAAATCTGGTATTGAAATCAGATCTATGGTGCATGTTCTTTCATAGGATATGTCATAGGTAGGCTGGAGAGGGAAATGACTGGTTTTTGGACAGAAATTATACATTCTGAAAGCTAGTTTCCACATTTCAAATATGATGCTTATATAATGCAATTTTAAAATAGTTGGATTGAATTATAGAATGGTTTGGGTTGGAAGGGATCTTTAAGATCATTGCCTCCCATCCAGCCTGGGACTTTTGTTTGTCTGAAGTGACCTTTGGTTGGCATCACAGATGTGTGTGACAGAGAAGATTCTCACACTTGTCTCACTTTTTGTTTCTGTCTCTTATCTCTGCAGCGGGCTGTTCATTGCAATGATAGTGAGCCTGCTCTTCCTTGTGCTGTTGAGGTTCACAGCTGGGGTTCTCTTCTGGATTTTCATATTTGGTGTGATTGGAATTATAGGCTATGGTAAGTGTAATCTAGCTTGCGAGGCTGTTTTTCCTTACACTTGGGCAAGGAAAGTCAGTAATTATATAAATTTTACAACAGGGAGAAGTAATGTATGGTTTTGGACATGGTTCATAGCGAAGGGCTTAAATGGCAGCAAAACATAGTAAAAATTCAGCTCTGCTGTCACAACAGCAGATATATTTACATGAATTATCTACCCGTGGTGCACTTTCTATTCATTTGTACTGATATTTCTTTTTATATATGTTATTTCGTAGTTTACTGTCTCACAGTAATGCATTTACAACACTTGGCTTGTAGAAGATTATTTAAAAAAACCTTGTCTTTGCAGTCTTCAGAAATACACGTTTTATATTGATTGCTTTTCAAAAGGCATCTGGCACTGCTACTGGGAGTATGATCATCTCAAAGGCATACCTGGATCTGACCTCACTGTTTACGACATTGGATTCCAGACAGACTTCCGCGTGTACCTACAGCTGAGGCAAACGTGGCTAGCATTTAGTAAGTGCCCTTTAAAACTGGTATCACTTAATGGATATTCAGGAAAATGAATCAGTGTCTTGTTACAGTGTCTGCCTTCTAAACACGTCACTCAGAGAGGTAAGAAGAATTCTTTTTCTTTGTATTGTATAAAATATCTGTTTTTTGCAAGGAGGATAGTATATTTGGAAAAAAAGATGATGCAATTACACTGCTGATGGCAGTGAAAAACATACTTGTGTATTACACTTCTCGTATGTTCTGTCTTCATAGTGAGCAAGAAGAAGTTAGTCCTGATGAAGTTGCAAAAGGGCATTTTTCTCTCCCAATCCACTTATTCTCTCTGAGAGCCCCAGAGATAAGATTAATAATGGCACGTCTTTGTAGAACTCCTTATGATCAGGTCATTGAAGAACTTGGTAGAGCTCATTATGATCAGGTTTTTTTGGAGTCTGCTCTAAGGCTGTGGAATGACCCTTCACAAATTAGATTGGCTTTGTTTTCAGGAGTGCTTCACTGCCTTCTCTTACAGGAGCATGTGCACATATATTTAGAACAAAATTCTACTGGAATAAGAGAGCTTGCAGGATGCACATCTCCCCGGGGAAGAAGGGACAGAAGAGAGAACAAATGCGTGGAAGATATAAATTCCACTGCTGTTACTGCTCTACTAACAGGCGTGCAGATTCTTTAGCTGGAATGATGAATGGAATACAATCTGGATAAAACTCTTCTTCTCCCTATGAGTAGCTGAACTAATAGAATGGCAGTGTCGAGGTTAATCTCCTCTCTCTGTTTTGTGGATTGTCAAGATCGTGAGGCATCTTTTTATGCATTGTTGAGGCAAATACTTGTAGTATGCTATCTCTGGAGGATCTGATGTCATTATGTCTCCAACCTCTTGTAGTTCTCCTATCTCTTCTCCTGCCTGACTCTTAGCAGCCAGTATGGAATCTATCTGGAGGTCAATGTCACTTCCAGATTAGTGAACTGAGGTGGTCAGGAATTAAATTATTTCACCCAGCAAAGCAGTTTAAATATGCTTGAAGAAAATGTGGGCCCTCTCAGTCCTAGTCTAGAACTCATCATGTATTAACATTGCTTTCTTTTTTGTTTTACAATGGGACAAGTCTCATTAACTTAAAAGAACTGAAATGAAATGAGAAGTGAAACCTGATAATCTTTTATTTCATGGGAACCTGTATTGAAATAGATACTGAAATACACGTAACAAAAACTTTGCTCTGAGCACAAATAATCACCACAGTGATTATTTGCCAACTGCAGTTCTGACAGCCACAGGGCTGGTTTAGATGTGATCTAGCTGTTTAAAGCACCCAAACTTACGGATGTGTCTCAGAGTCAGAGAAGATGTGTTTCAGGACCCAGACTACCCAACCTGCAGTCCGGATTTATTTTTTTTTCTTTTTACTGTAAAAGTAGGTTTTGAACTGGCATAAATAGAAATCAGACTGAAGCAGACTCTTTGAACCAGGTCTGGTTAATGACTCAAACATTGCTAACAGAAGAAACATTCTGGGACATGCCACTCTGCTTTCAGAACTCAGAGGCAGTTTGTAAGATTCCAGCAGCATGACTGGAAGCTGCAAATAATTTGCCCAAGTGTTCTATCCTAGCCTCTTTTTTTTATTATTATTTTCTTCTTTTTTTTTCTAGTGTGAAATTAAAGAAGCTCCTACCAAGTTAATACACAAACAAAACGAATAATTTAAATGCATTTAAATGTTAGGACAGTATGCGTCACAAAAACACACTCTTCATGAAAAAATTAACTCGTCTTTTTATTTATTTTATTGCATCTAGGTGCTGCAAACTAGTAGCAGTAAAGCATTAACTTGGAAAATGCTTGTTTATGAAAAATATAATTTGCTAAGGATAAACCGTTTTTAAGGTTAAATGTTGCAGTCATATTGAAGTGGATGATTATCTTTGCCTTGGGATGCTATCTTCCATTTTTCCTCTAAAACTAGAAATGCTAATGGGTGCTACGTTCTGACTGATTCCCTACATGTAGAATTGCCCTGTGCTGCCACATAGAAAGCTGTGACGTGAAATTGGCGATTAGCAGCAGTGACACGAAAGGAGATCTGCTTTAGCAGAGAAGCTCATGGAATTCATGAACAGTAGTGTAAAATAGAAGACGAGATGAAAAAAGCAATTTACAAAGGCAGTGTGTTCGTTTGATTCTTGACAAATTTGATCTTTTTTTGTTGTTGTCACCTACAGTGATATTACTTTGTGTTGTTGAGATCATAATCATATTGATGCTGATCTTCCTAAGAAATAGGATCCGGATTGCTATTGCACTGTTAAAGGAAGGTAGTAGGTATGTTTGTCTGACTTTAAAATCTTTTAAAATTTATTAAAATGATCTCTAGGGTATAATCTTCTTAAGCTTCATCTTGTACTACAATGTTGGGAGTGAATGTGCAATACTGGATTTGTTGAGAATAATGGATAGTATATGGAATGTTCATTCTCTGTTGATGAGATTTTGCTTTCTGTTTTGCAATAGGACGTTTCTTATATCTCAGTTCCTTGCCTTAGGAGTTCATACATGGTGGTACTATGTGTTCTCAGTGTAAAAGGGTGCATTGGTTGAAATGCTGAGTGTGGTATAGTATTAATAGGAGCCTGGGAACCTATGTTTGCCAACCTTGCTCTGTCACTGATTGTCTCCAAAGTGCCATACTGGTGGTGGAGTGTTACAGTGGCTGTTATTCTGGAAAGACTGGATTCTTCTGGTTTCAGTGGAACTTCTGAGTGGACAAGAATGAATCTGAAGAGACTTCTGCGACCAGACATTGTAAAATGGCTCAGCCCAAGACACTTCTTTTCAACTCTGAGCAAAGGGGAAAGCAGAGCAGGATGTGTTAGCTGAAGGGCTGGGAGATTTCATTTTGTGTTTCCTGAAATCTGCATAGACTTTGTTTGCAGTGGTTCCTGTTTTATACAGTGCCTAGGCTTAGTTCTTTTAAAACTGGTTATATAACAAAGGGGAAAAGGGCTTGAAAAATCAGACCCTTGGATTTCATTACAGGTAGGCCTACACTCTGACTGACAACTACTGAAAACATCTTCCTTGGCAGCAGAGCTCTGTTACTAGAGCTCATAAACTTAGCTCTGAGTGTATCTGTGTGCGCTTTCTGCCCCCCCTATTGGCACTACAGTCCTCAGGAATCAGAATTTGGGGTTTTTGTGATTAAGAAATACTGAAGCTTTGCATTCAGTCACGTGCTCATTTCTTTCTTATGTCATTGTACAAGTAGGGCACAGCAGTTAAAATGGGCAGAACTAAATTATACTCTTCAATTTCTCAGGAATGCTTTTAACTGTCTATAACAATTTCTTCATAGCCACGACAGTTACAAGGATTTCAGGAAATGTTATAAACTTTCTGCTGAGAAGTAGCACCATTCTACACTTTTTCAGCAGCGTGGTCACTGGAGGGCAATGGTTTTGCTCTCATGCAGAACGCAAGGTGCACTCTGTAATTACTGTAACTGACCATGCAGTTTATTAGGAAGAAAAAGAATATATTTTTCAATGACTGGAAATCAAATTATGTTTTTCAATACCTTTTAACTATTCTCTTAAAAGTATAACAATTATAATACTAATAATTGACTTGAAATCCGAAGTAGGAGACAGCAGTTTTTTTGCATAAGTCTGTGGTTTTAATAGTAACTAACAGAGCTGCCATTGACTACTGAACAATACAGCACTGAACTTCTGCTAATACCTAGTGATTATTTCTCAGACAGCATAAAGCGATGTCCTCCTTTGTGACTCTTAATGTACTTCTGTATTTAAAGACTCAGACCTTGGCGTGTACCTCTTGAGTGCATGAGACAGCTCCATAGCATTCCCCCACAGCATTTTCTGGTTTGGCAGCAAAAGCTGAGTAAATTTGTCACCTTTTATGTTCCAAAAACTGCCTCCTCTAGAGCAAATGGGTCTGAAGTACCACCTGTCATACAAGCAAAATGACCGGCTGTAGGGACAAATAGGCTTGTGATAAGCTCATGGAGTCAGTGAAAGAAAATTTGAAGGAGTGGAAATAGGTGTGTGAGTGTAAAGTTAACCAGTCTGTAAGCTTAAGTGAACAAAAAATGTGTTCTGCAGTATTGCACCCAGTGTCTCATGCCCAGCTGAAGGCATTTGTCTGTGGAACACCACATTACCCAGAGGGACTGTATCCATTAAATCCCAGAAGAGCAATAGCATCTGCTGTGCTCATTCTAGCCTCAGGAAGTGTTGGTAGATTACTAGTCTCTAACAGGCCTGATGTAAAAAGGGGCTCAAGGGCTCAACAGTGCAAGGCTTACTGTTCTTCAGCAAACTTCAGCTCTCCTATGGCACATGCACAGGAAGGTGTCAGAATGTCCTGGAATTCTGAAGACAAGCTGAATGCCTACCCAAACAAGCTAATACTTAAGCCAGGAAAGGGGCTGTGAACAAAGTCCTCAAATACAAAGTAGTAAGGAGTGATTTCAGGCTATGCTGGGTCTGAAGAGAAGGTATAGGATCTGAGCAGCATGGGATGTGGCAGTAGAGGGTAATGTCTTCAGATGTCTGCAGCCCAGAAAGGGCAGGATCTGTGAAGCAGAAGTGGAGAAAGAGCAAGTAGAAGACAGGCTTGAACGTGGCAAATAGATGACTTCAACTATACTGGTGCCAATGAAGTGGAGTGGTAGAAATACTGAAGTAAAGATGTGAACACAGTGCCTGCAGAGTTCTGAGGTCCTAGCTCCAGATTATGCTACCACCATCAACAAGTAGCTCAAACTAAAAAGGGTTATATTAGGAGCTGATAAAAAGCGTGTTTCTTAAATTGTTGTAACTTACTGATGTACTTTATTTCTTTTACAGGGCTATTGGCTATATAATGTCTACATTGTTCTACCCAATTGTCACCTTCATACTCATTGCAATTTGCATTTCCTACTGGGCTGTGACAGCTGTGTATCCTTCTGCCTGTATACCTCTGTGGATAGTGTTTTTCTGCTCTAAAAGAGAAGATCATGCTCTGTGATATCACCTAACCAAGCCAGTATCAAGAAGCCTATTTAGTCACCTGTCAGTTGCTGCATTGATGCAAGATTGTTTCTCACTGCATAGTTGGGTGCAATGTATAGTTTGGACAGTGGACTTAATTTCTGCCAAGGCAGTAAGAATCATGTAAGGCCTTGTGTACTACTTAAGGTTGACTTTAACAGTTGAAAAAAAGTCCTCAGCAAAGAAGGAATATGGCATTTAATGTGCTGCTTGCTCTACAGGCCCGTGGTCTCTTAGCTGGGGAATTTCCAAGTGGTCTTTATTCAGACAAGCATAGGAGAGGAATGAGAACTTACAGTGCATGGAGTTCTCTCAGCCACCACTGTTTGTTTCTGGAAAAGCAGGGATTTGACAAGGTATTGGAAACAGGAGCATTGCTTTTTGAAAACAAAGTTTTCTTCTTTCGCATACCACAATGTTCAGATGTGGTTGTTCAGGACAATGTGAATTTATCCTTGTGCTCTGTGTCTGCTTTCATCAAAGCAGAGTAGTCAAAGAACCACTGCATAAACGGCCTTGCCATAGTAGGCGTGCAGGAGAGACTGAGGCTACCTTCAAAGTCATTGCAGAATCACACTCATAGAATTGCAGGGGATGGAAGGAACCTCAAGAGATCACTGAGTCCAACCCCCTGCTAAGCAGGTACTTTACAGTAGGTTGCACAGGTGGGCGTCCAGATGGGTACTGAATGTCTCCTGAGAAGGGGACTCTGCTGCCTCTCTGGGCAGCCTCTTCCAATGCTCCCTCATCCTTACTGAAAAGAATTTCTTCTGCATGTTAGTATGGAACTCCCTATGTTGAAGTTTTAGGCCATTACTCCTTGTCCTATCCCTATGCACCACCAAGAAGAGCCTGGCCTCGTCCATTTGCTTCCCACCTCTCTTTAGGTAATTACAAACATGTCAGATCCCCCTCTTAGTCTTCTTTTCCCCAGGCTGAACAGACCCAGGTCACCCAGCCTTTCCTTGTGGGGGAGATGCTCCAGACCCTGTCTCATCTTTGTGGCCCTCTGCTGAATCCCTTCTAGGAGATCCTTGTCTTTTTTTAACTGGGGAGCCCAGAACTGTACTTAATGTTCCAAATGTGTCCTCACCAGGGCAGAGTAGAGGGGATCACCCCCCTTGACTTGCTGGCCATGCTCTTTTTAATGCACTCCAGGATACCGTTGGCCTTCTTGGCCAAAGGGGCACACTGCTGGCTAATGGCCGACCTGTTGCCCCCCAGGAGGCCTAGCTCCTCTCCAGCATGTCAGCCCCTACACTTCCTCTTGCCCATTCTGGTCAGGCTTTATAGTTCAGAGATAGAGGTTTGACTTAGTTCTCTGAGTAATGAGAATATTCTGTCATGTCTTTCAGACCCTTGTGTACATATCTGCATAGCAAAAATAATGTTCCTATTATCTACACAGGCTCTTTAATACCAGTTGTTCCCCACTGCAGAGTCTTAAGTTGCTCAAAGCCTAGTTCTGTGATTCCTCCTTAAAACATTTCATTAAGTTTTCTAGCTACATCAGGAGAACCTGTGTATAAAGTAATGGCTAATCAAACACTGTGCAAGTATGCAAACCTGACTTGTGACCCAGAGGTAAGTGTAACTAGTGTTTACCTTTAGTAAAAATTACACTAATTGCATTTCTTAATTGCTATTAAATGCAATGCTAGGAAACATGCATATTTTAAAATAATTATTCTTTATGTTAAATCTGCAACTAGTATACTTCAGATAACACTCCTTTGTTCAGAGCAGTTTACAAACATAAACTAATTTTTCTTCTAAACTGTGCTATAAGGCAGGTGGATATTAGTGGCTCTATTTTACAGGGTGAGAAAGAGAGAAAAATACAGATTTGGAAAGTTGTTTTTGAACTTGTAAAGTTTCTATTTCATTGTCTTCGCTTCAGTTCAGTTCAAATGAGTGATTTACCCAAGGTGCTGATTTGGTCTACTGTTTTCAAATAAATAGTATATACCTGAGTGTGTTTTCCTTAATGAAACCATAGCAATGTATGTATCTTAAAAGGATACTCCTGAAATTCAAATTCCGTTAATTTTTGTTTCAGGCAAGTGATCAACAGCCCTTTTTGCTAACTACATTGAAGTCAAGCTTTTGCATAAGACATTAGCATAAATCCTGAAGTATGTAAAAAGCTCATGTACTATTGGAATGCAGTGCTGGATAAGTTAAGGAAACATCAAGCAGAATTATACGATGCTGTATTGCCACTGACCTAGAGATACTCTATACAGAATTCACTTTGTTGTTTCTTTTTCTTTCTATGCAGACATTTAATACAACCAATGTAACAAAATTATGCCCAGGTGCTCAATGTACATTTGCTTTTTATGGAGGAGAAAGCCTGTACCATAAGTACATCTTCATCTTTCAGTTAGCCAATGCCTTTGTCTTTCTGTGGCTGGTAAACTTTGCAATTGCACTGGGTCAGTGTACCCTTGCTGGTGCCTTTGCCTCTTACTACTGGGCTTCTCGAAAACCAGCTGACATTCCACTGTGGCCGCTCTTCTCTTCATTTGGACGGGCAATACGGTAAGACTGTGAAGCTTTGTGTGAGCCTTGTAACTTATTCAACAAGTGCTCTTTTTAAAGTTAAGGAAGCCAGATGGAGAATATAAACTGAAAATGATTAGCCAGGAAGTGTATTCTTTAGGGGGATCATGAATCCAGTAGCCCAGCAGGGCAAGGCAGCTGTATCTTGATGCTGCGAGGTCCAGCCTTGCAAAAGCTGAGCAGCTATTCCCAGTAGGCACACACACCCAAATGCATGTATGCAGCACACACATACACAGCTGCCATGCAGGTTGACCTGCACACGCACAGAGTACTTGCACGAACACCAACAGCCCTAGTGGCATCAGCCTGTTCTGCTCTACAGAGTCCCTTACTGATCAGTTTGAAGGTCTGCTGGTGTATGTAGCTCCCATCATCCCCTACATTTTTATCCAATTTTATGAATATATAATTGTACATGCACACAGATGTTTAAGGCGCATGTCCCGCCAGTAGCCTTAGACACTTGTTAGTGCAGTAGCTGGTGCTTGGATCCCCAAACGCCCCAGTTACTCGCAGCTGGATGTACGAATCCCTGAGGCTCACAGCCCTGCTCCAGTTGTTCCTACAGTCCTTTCCTCACTGACAGGCAGACAGACAAACGCACACGCTCGTATGCACACATACCTCTCAGTAACCCTTGGACATCTGTCTCTGGCAGTTTTCAGAACCCCTGGTTCCTCCAGCAGCCTCTTTCTCCAGGTGCCTTGCTCCTGGAGGCAAATACACAGAAAGGTCTCAGCTGATCCGCAGATCCTACAATCTCTCCAGCGGTTGACCAGGACCCTCAGGTCCCTCTAGTAGCCAGCTCATCCTGTAGTTTCAGCTTTAGGGAAATGTGCACATACTTGGCTCCCAAGCTACCTAAGCTACTCACCAGCTAATTAACCTTAATATCTGCTGACAGTCACACTCACATACTCTCATTTGCTCCAATTACTGGCACCACAGTTGCACAGGCACTCTAACCTGTGGTCTTAGTTGAGCTTCTGGCATGCAGGTCCCTCACTAAGAAAAATAGCTGGAGGTGGAATTTAATGAGATAGGTCAGACTGTACTGATCAAATGCAGTGCATGGCCGGAGAACTTTGCTGACCTGTAGCTATTTATATGCAGCTGGCCCTTTTTGTACCTACCCTTATCCCTCATTTTTAACCATGCTTGTTCCTCAAGCTTGATTCCTCCCTTCGCTTGCCTTTAATTCCTCCCCTAAGCATCTCATAATTCTCTTCCCTTGCAACCCAGAATGTGTCCAGTACCTCAAGTCATTAACACTCTCCAAGTCTGAAAGGTGCTCAAGAAGTCAGTTCTTGTTGACTTACCTTAATGGGCTTTACATCTGAGCCAAGGGACTGATGGCTCTCTTGGCGTTGGCTGTCCTTTCCTCTGAGTGCCTCATTCGGGATCCCCCTGAAGTTGTGCCTCTGTGCTTGCAGACGTGAGCTTTTGGTAGGACAATCCTTCTGCTGTTACGAGTGTGGGTGAACCAAGACAGAGCATTGTTCAGGATGTGCACCCCACTATTTTTGCTCTGTGTTGTGTCCCATGCCCTAACTACTGTCATTATAGGCTTAGCTCTTCTCATTAAAAGCATGATGCTTCCTGTCAACTCAGAGGATGCACTGAGTCAATAAGTGCATAGCTGACTAATAGAAAGTAAGGAATAGGCACATTTTAAAAACCTGGGTATAGGATTAGTGAGCTCATAATAATCTTTTGATACTCAAAGCCTCTCTTGACTTGATGAGGTAACTGGCTGACAGTTCGGCTTACAGCTAGGTTGCTGTAATTACATCTCCCATGCGTACTCTGCCCAGACTAGGGCTGACTTTATTCTGAAAGTTACGTCTTTTCCAGCACTGCTCAAAGGGTTGTGCTGACAGGGAATGCGTGTTCGGTGCCACTGTGATTAAGATAAAGTTTTGACAGAACTAACTAATGTGAATGCAACCATCAAATAGCATTTATTTTGTTTTAGATACCATACTGGTTCACTGGCATTTGGAGCCTTAATTCTTGCAATTGTCCAGCTGATCAGAGTAATACTGGAGTACTTGGATCACAAACTGAAAGGTGGGATTTATGAATCGGCACTGGGTTATTAAAAGCTCCTTTGGTAAATTATTTCCTTCCTTTCTCCAGATGATTTTTCAGAAATGAAAAGAGATGACTTCCACATTAGCACTAGCCATTGCAGTTCTATTTGACAGCCATGGAATTTGTGATGATTTGCTGAAATTGAGTGAGTTGGATCTTCAATGCAGAGTTCACGTGGGGCATGAATCTCATCTAACTGAAAGCTATTGAGCTAAATTTGGTTAGGAAGCAGAGTCTGTACCCAGGAGAAAAGAAGAACATTTCTGCTTTCGCCACAGTTTTAAGATTTTCTTCTCAACATGTTTCTGTTTTCTGGAGACTGTTCCTAAGTTCTGTCTATGATGTGCTTTCTCCTTTTTTCAGGTACACAGAACTCCTTCACTAGATTTCTACTCTGCTGCCTCAAATGCTGTTTCTGGTGTTTGGAAAGATTCTTAAAATTTATAAACAGAAATGCCTACATCATGGTATGTGCTGCCTTTGCATGTGGTCTGCCCTGTCTGGGACACTAAAATACCCTAGCAGCTACTAGTTGGTAAACAGCCAGCAGTACTAGAATCTGCTGAATAAATAAAGTGATTTGTGGGAGTTTTCAGGAAGTGCATGTGGTGCTACAATGGAAAAGTAAGGGTTTTTTTTTCTTCTAAGTTCTTTCCTTTTCTTGCCTGTCCTTGTCCTTTCTCCCTACCCTACAAAGGAAGTGGAAGGGAATGGCAGCACTGGTTAATTTCCCCCTCTGATTCAGCAGCAGGAGTCCTACTTCAACAGGAACGCAGACTTGTTTTTTACTGCGTGTTGATGTGACACTTCTGCTTGGAGGCAGTGTTTGAATAAGGAAGTCAGAAGGTGTGTGGTGTCTGTATTTGTCTAGGAAGACAAAAGCACAAATTCTATTAGCAGCAGCAGTGATATTACTCTAAAATAAATCCTGTTATTTTGGCTTCTGAAAGAGAAATCCCAGATTGTCATTAAATAAATAGATTACGTATTTCACCTGAGGATGTTCTGACTTGAAATAATTTAAGTGATTGAATGCTAGTCGCAGGCATTATCTCAAAGTAAGTGGGACTAACAGGTCCATTTTGACCCATGTTGTTGTTTTTGAACATCCTGTTTACAGCTGGCAAACTGACTGCGCTCCAGAAGAGCTTTCTAAACACTACCCGCTTTGTAGACGTTATTCCAGAAAGATGAAATGGTTTTGTTCCTCTGTCACTTCAGTGGCCATACTTCATGCTGACGTAAATCCACTGACTTTGATACTGATATTGCCGATTTCTTCTTGAGACAGTCAGGTCCAAGTCATTATCTAAGTGGCTCAACTCACTTCTGCTCTTCAAGCACCTGTTCCTTTTCCACTGGGTATGAATCTCACGTGGGTAGCTAGCAAGGAGAAGAATCCCTCAGTAAGAAGCATTTTTTGCTCTCTTTGGAAAGCTAAGTTGTGCCCTTTCAGATCTGTAAGGGTAGCATGCTCAGAGTCAGGTGACTGGAAGAGAGATGAATGGCGCTGTGCCGCAGAGTGGCGGGAAGCGCCGTGAGGTGCCTGGGAGAAGCGCTGTGTTCACGGAGCGTTCCCGGGCCGTGCGCTAGGGGGAGCTGTGCGTTAGGGAGCGTGATCCTCAGTGCCGGGGCGCCCTGATCTTTTCGAGTCCTTACCAGCGCTGTTATTTTGCAGATTGCCATATATGGTAAAAACTTCTGCACCTCGGCAAAGGAGGCATTCTTTCTGCTCATGAGAAACGTGGTGAGGTAAGGGGCCGTCTGCTGTCCTTGGAAATGTCGGTGTTTGCTGCTGTTGCTCTGCGAAGACACGCTTGCTTCCTCTTCCACCTCTGCTCCAACCATTAATGGTTCTGTCTAGAGACATGGCCATCACTTCTAGTAGCCAGTTTGTAAAAGGGAGCTGTCTGGCATAGTAACCTATGCAAATTTGATCTAATGTAACTGTTCTGTTTAGGTTGCTCTTTTAGAATCCTAAGCACATACTAGATTGTAATTCTGCCTGTAAGTAACTGATGGAAGCCCTATGTGAGAAGATCTGTGCATAAAAAGCAATGGGATGATCATGGAATCATAGAATGACTGGGGTTGGGAGGGACCTTAAAGCCCATCCAGTGCATATCATCCTGTTACTGTACTGGAAGGCCACAGTGAGATCTCCCCAGAGCCGCCTTGTCTCCAGGCTGAAGCATGCCTGTCTCCTCAGCTTGTCTCCGGGAGAGGTGCTCCAGCCTTCTGAGCACCCTCGTGTCCCTGCTTTGGACCTGCTCAAACAGCTCAGAAAGTAGTTTATGTTATTTAGTGAAGGGCTGGGAGGAAGAGAGGAATTGAAGGGGATGTTCAAAGAGAGCAAAATGGAACCAGTGCTTAAAATAGAGGAGGAATGGACTGGACATGGGAAAATGGAATACATCCACTCTGTTACCCTGCATTAATATCAGAACAGTGGTGCTGTGTCTGTATCAGGTACTGCCTCTGCAGGAGGAAAAAGAAGGTGCCTTTTTTCCTCTCAGAACTACCACTTCACTGTCCTTTGTGCTTCTGCTCTTAATAGGAGCAATAGCTAAAATACAGACATACGGTTTTGTTGTTTTGTTTATTTTGTGCGTTTTCAGTTCTTGATCTCCCATGGGCTAATAATGATTTATTCTCTTTAATATTTGTTAATGCTCATCCATCACGGCAGTCAGTACGGTATATTACCCTATGCACAGCTGTCAGTGCTGGCATGAGGCTGATGATGCGAAGCTCATTTTCCATGCCGTTATTTACGTTCAATTTCTGATAAGACAGGCTGGCAGGATTTCAAGCAGAAGGCGGCAGCTGTTGCTTTCAGTGAAGTCTGCAGACTTGCTGTTTTTCTGTCTGCCTTCCTTCATTCGTTCATCAGTGACTGTCCCCCTGCTTTGAGAGCTCCTACCTTCAGTGTTACCATGTATCTTGAAATAGTGATGTGGATTTGGCATGTCATGGAGTCACGAAATGTGGCCAGATGGGACCAAGAGAGAAGAGGACCTACCAACAGTCTGCATAAACTTTGCTTTTTGTTGTGGTGTTAATTTTGCCTCTTTGGGGCTAGCTTGCCTGAGACCCTAGCGGAAAGTTTGAAACAAGGATATTTGGACACTTTTTAATTTTTTTTTTATTTCTGTTTTTTTTTACCAAGGGCAATAGGCAGTCTGCAGGCTTAATTCACTGGGCCTGCCTTGTCAAGGCCTAATTCAGCAAGATGCTCGGGTTGTTTGGGTTGTTTTTTGCCTTGCTGGATTAGGCTGTAATGAAGTTCGTCTCAATGCTGCTTTTGTTACATTGTCAGTCTGTGAAACCAGCTTTTGTCAGTTATCCATAGATGTAATGAAGAACACAAATTGAAGGTTTGTGATAACTATGTATCCTTTGTCCTTTGCTGAACAGAGTTGCAGTTCTGGACAAAGTCACAGACTTTCTTTTATTCCTGGGGAAAATTCTCGTAGCTGGTGGTGTAGGTAAGATGACTGATTTTTTTCCAAATTCCTATTTACTGTTACCTACAAGTGTGCCTCCCGTGTTCATGTATGCTTACTTAGCAGTTAAGAGGTTCTCTTTGGTCTGACTATTGAATTATTTTTTTTTCCCCCCTCTTTATTCCCTGTGTGGTTGTACAGCATCTTTTCTGTAATTGCTTTGTTAGGCTGGCAGGTGTTGCTAACAGAAGGACTTCTGCAGCCGAAGCATTGCAGCTGGATCAAACCAAATTCATACCCCATAGATCAGCCATAATCCGTTCTCTCTCCACGAGAGCGGAGCAGACGAGCTCCTTGCGTTCACCTGGAGCAGACAGCACACACGTGGGAGGTGGGGCAGGTCTGCAGGGGGTGGGCATGAAGTCGTGCCATATTCTGTCCCATTCAGAAAAATCTCCAACCAAAAGTAAAAGAAATAAGATGTTTATAATATCCATACAGTTCTTTGCTGTCAGTAAATATAAAAAAATATTTTTTGATATTTCATGGCTTGAATTGATCTTTTAAAAATGAAACACTTCGAGAAATTCAGGTTGGTAGTATTTCTTTACAGCTTATCTATGTTGTGACAGCAGTTTCAAAACGTTGTTTTACTAATAACGTAATTTGTATTTTGTATTTTGTATACTTTAAAAGATTACTGGTGAACAATACTGTGAGTAGAAACTGAAAATTATTATCAAGACCAGATCTAAATTTTTCTGTCATTACTGTGGAAGGCCTTGCAAGCTGGGGCACAAAATTGATTTGAAATGTTTTTGAAATGTAAGCCATGAAGTACTGAAACTCATTCGTGCCTTCTTTCTCTTCAAAAATAAGTTCTTTTGACTACTTCCATTTTAAATGAGCTGTTCTGTTCTAAATCTACTGTTGTGTACTTCACTAGCACTGACATTTCTTTTTATTTTATTATGAAATAGTTAAGAATTTCTTCAAGCAATAGAATCTAAAGCTGGATTTTGCTGACTGCTTTTATTTTAGGAAAAAAAATCCACCCACTCATCTTTGTTATTATCCCACATTATTGTCGTCTTCATTATTATTCATCATCATTTTGAAATTAAATCCAGCAAAGTGGTGAAATAAAACAACTGTTTGAAGTCTTCCTGGACCTATGAATACCATTATGGTAACTGATTCATGTACATCTCTCTTCTGTTCACAATACAGATCCAGGAGATAATTAGGGTGGAGAAATGTATTGTTCACAGGCTCTTGTATAAACCAACCTTGGGCCTACTGTATGTTGCTCTTGTCACATCCCTCCTTTAGGTGTTCAGAAATCAGGTACCCAGGAATTGCTAATCTTTTGTGCTTCTTGCAGGTGTTCTCGCGTTCTTCTTCTTCACACAGAGAATACCAATCTTTGCCCAGGAAGCACCAGCACTAAACTACTACTGGGTACCATTGTTGGTAAGGCAACTGTCTAACCCCTGAACACAGAAGGCAGTTTGAGGTGTTCAGATTAGTCAGGGTGTGCTCTGGTAACAGCTGCTGTTGTGCTCTTCAGTGAGGAGCGATCTGTTATATTCCGCTCCTCTGGGTTGCTCAGACAGAAGTCACACTGCAGTAACTCTGCACCTTCTGGGAAAAAAGGTTACAGGTTTTCTTTGCTCAGGCTTCCCAAACAGCAAAGGCTGATGGTGAAGCACCAGTGACACTGTGGCTTCTAATGGAAAAAGTCTGTGATGTTCCTTTTCTTGCTACAGAGCAGCCCATGTGGACTGTGGAACAACTCTAGGATGAGTGATTATTTAGATTACTGTCTTTTGAAGGAGCTCAGAATGTGCTTACAGGTATTCTCCATGGAGGTTGAAATGGCTTCAGTTTGACAGCTGAAAAACTGGTGGCTACTGCATGCAGTGTCTTGAATATCTAATCCCTTTCCTCAGCATCAGTAGCATCTAATAACATTAAGGAGATGCAATTAAATCTTCCAAAATTTGCTTAGCAGAGTAGGCATCTGACTTGTGTTAACATCACCACATTGGTGTCAAGCTAACATTTGGGGTTTTATTGTGGTTTGTCTTTTGTAGACTGTCATTATTGGCTCCTACCTAGTGGCACACGGGTTCTTCAGTGTCTATGCAATGTGTGTTGATACACTTTTCCTCTGCTTTTGTAAGTACTGAGTTTTCTTTCATTAATACCTGCGAGTCACAGGAGGAGTACAAAAGCACCTTTTCTGTTCCATACAGAATTCTGTTTACGTGCTTGGAGATTGAGTGAGGAAAAGTATTACTTTGCTTTTCAGACTCACTCTTCGATGCATGCTTGTGTGCAGAAGTGTGTCTCAGTCTTAAAGTAAGAGAAGGGAGTTGCAGCTCACATGGATATCTGGCTTTTCTTCTTCAGATGTTCTTTAACTATTGCTAACTTCACTGAGTGAAGGCTGAAATAAAAAGAGCAGCACTCTGTGCAGCCCTGTCGTTCTGAGGCCATACCATTGGTTCTTCTCAGCATGTGTTGCAGAGTGTTTTATGCAAAAGACAAAATATACTAGGAATTTCTTTCTTTTCTCATGACTGATTATCCCTGTACATTTGAAAGATCTCTGTTTTATGTGTGAGATAATACCAGGCTAGTGTAAAACAATAGGGGGTTCTTAAAAGAGCTTATGGACACGCATTTAGTATGCCCTAAGACATTTTGTCAGCGCTAGAGGCACAAGCAGATATCCACCTAACACTACTAATAATCATACAGTAAATAAGTTAAAATGAAAACAAATAAGCACATAAATGGTTACTCAAGTTAAGAATATTAACTTGAGTTATAGTTAAGAAGCTGAGAATAAAATGCAAATTAATCAAACTGATAAAGTTTAGGAAGTTGGTTGGCACACTCAAAACTATCAGATTTTCATTTTAGTTTACACCAGAGGCCTACAGTTAATTTATATGTGCAGTACATGCTGTCATGTCACGACATGCTGTCGTGAAGATTTGCTTTCTCTGACATCTGTGGCCGTTCCATGCAACTAGTGCTTTCTGTTTGGCTTGTCAGAAGCAGCTGCCTGCCTTTGCAAGGCTGCAGTTGCAGTAACCTTTCTCCACTGCACGCTCTTTCCAGACTGCCCCTCAGTGTGAGATTGTTCACCTGTCTGCGAGGCATTAACGCTGGGCTGAACCCAGACCAGTGATGTACACACAACCTTCTGTAGGAAAACAAGGAATACGACCATCTCGTTACTTTAAATCCATGTTCTGTTTTGCTTCCCGTGCTTCCATTTGGTGTCATACAATAGGAAATACTGTAGGATGTTGTGCACTGGCAGCACTAGGTTTTTTGGAGAGCTTCATCTCAAGCAGTGAAAAAGGTCCAGTTGAAAAAAATGCTTAAACCCAAAGCTACCTCTGGTCAAAATGTCGGGCTGCTTTAGAAAAAACGTGGCCACCAGCATTGTGGAGGCATTGTGAGTTCCTGACAACCTCACTTACAGCACCAGAGCAAAGGAATGGAGAACAAAAGGGATGCGTGGCTGTCACTTTAAAATAATTAGGTGTGTGCCTCTGCTTTATGTAAAACAATGTCTGACTTGTGAAAAAAAGTTGTTTTGTGGTGTCCTTCAGCATTTTAACGATTCAGAACGTTCCCCTGAGAGTTTTTAAAATGTTGATTCTTTTGCTCTCTCCCTTCCTCAACTCTCTCTCTTTCTCTCATGCGTGTGTTTGGTGTGCTGCTGTTTGCTGCTTTGCTGTGTAAATTCAGGTGAAGACCTGGAAAGAAATGATGGATCTACAGCAAAACCCTACTTCATGTCAGCTAGCCTCCACCGAATTCTAGGGAAGAAGGAGCTAAGCCCTAAGAAGGCAATAGGATAACATGCAATAAACCTCAGCATCAAAACAGTGTCACTTTTAAGCAAAATGTGTGTAAATTAGGCACAAGTAAATACTGTAAATGATGCTTCTGGTTAATGGGTGATTCTTTTTTCCTCTTGCTTACATCTTTAAAAAATCAGCAGCATTGATAATGTTTTATTAGTTTAAAAGCTTAAGCTAACAGCTGTGAAACAAGGCCACATTTTAGTCTATAGAGTGCCTATGGAAAGAAAAAATGTAAATTTGAAGCTTTTGTAAGTCTATAATAATGTTTTAATAACTTTTTTAACACAAGTTGCTGCCTTAAATGACAGCAGTTTTGATAACGTTTCTTTTTATAAGTGTATATTTGTAAAAGATATTCAGGCAATTTTTTGAAAGCACTAAATGTAACCTAATTAGCCATAAAAAAGATAGTTTGGGAGTCTCTAGTTAACCAGAGATGCTACTAAATCTGTAAATATGGTGCTATGATTGTATTTTTTGTACATGCTGGTTGTCAGCTATTTAAACTGTGATTATACATGCATTAATGGTTCCCTACACTGAAATGTAATAACGTTTTAATCCCGTTGACAAGTGTGTGTTCTAAGAAATGATGGTACGTGTAGTCCTGAAGAAAGCAATCTGAGAAGACTACTCTCTCTGTTGGTGCTGCTTAAAGTGAAGTTTTCTTTGAGTTGTGCTTGAAAGATGATATAATTGAGACAGGATCCTATGGTGCTTCAAAGAGAGATCTGTGTTTCACACAGACGAAGTTCTGTCTGATCCACGTTGGCAAAGATATCATTTCCTAGCTGATGTGTAAAAGACAGATGCTTGTGTTAATATCCCGTCTTCAGTGAGTCTTTGTATTCTACATTATGAGGAAGTTGAGCTGCACTGAGAGGAAAATGGAACACGATATTTTGTTTTCCTTGCAAGGAAGTTTTGGCTGTATATGTACACAGGACCTCCGCTGCATCTGCCTAGTTCAGAAAGGCTTCTCAGTAGGTACTGCAATGGCAGCATGGGTTCTGAGACCCAAGGCGTGCACTTCCTGCAGTCTCTGGTCTCTCAGTGGCTCATACAGTAAGATACGAAAATAAGATATTGGACTGGAGTCTCCTCATGGTGCAGCATTAATTAGCTACTGGAAGAAACTCCAAAAGATTTGGTGTCCTCTTTGAGACTCGTTAAGATTGTTGGTTGTTAGAATTTTTTATTTTTTTTTTAGGAAAAGCATATTAACATTCTGTTCAGGCCTATGAACCTCCCTTTAGTAGAACTGTCGCTGGGTCAAGTTACAGCTCTGCTCATAAAAAGTATCTTACACTCTGTCTACAGAGTCCATTACTGCCATGAGCTGAACTAAAAAGGTTCTGAGGCGTGCCACTAGTTTTCACGTATTCCACAGTACTAAATGAGGTATTCCATTGCCACTTTCAGGAGCTGGCATGTGACATACCTCTTCTAAATCCATGGCAGGAATTTGGCTGCTGGAAATACTTTGCTAGCCCAAAGAGTCTCTTGCTATCACAAAGAGAAAGGCAAATTCTTTTCCAAATGATCTGAATTCTTATTTCTGGGAAAAATTTACTGACAATACATATTCCAAAATGATTTTTGCTCTTTGACTTACGGCTTCAGTTTGTGATCACTTGAATCCCAACAAGGACAGACAGGCTATCCTTTATGCATTAGGCCTGGGGTGAAGCTAATGCACGAGTGTTGTCACCCACCTGCTTGGAGTCATGGGCATGATGGGGTCATGGAGTCCTGTGAGTGGAGGTATGAGTAGCAGGGTGCTGGTGTGAGTTCTGTGATCCAGCAGGCACCGTAGCTCTTCCCCCCGAAGCATAAATGAGTGGTTCTCATTTGGACTTAGATAATGTAAAATAAAGGCATACCGTTTCCAACTGAACTGGTGACTGGGCACCTTCGGTTTTTGAGAACCTCACTTGAGATACTGTAAACTTGACTTACAGAAAGGGCTGAGAAATATAGCTTCTGAAAACTGACTTATGGTTTCTGTCCTCATCATCTTTCTATTCTCATCACACGTGTGGCAGTGAATATTGAAACCCCTATTACTCGGATGTCGTCCGAGAGAATTAAGCCAGTAACATCATGGGCATATGTCACTGTTAGTAGAAATCTCACTTGTCTGCGAGATTTGAGCTTACGGTCCGTGCTCTGCTTATTACCATCTTTTAACCACCATGCAATTAGTTTGCAGCTAAAGAAACTGCATTAGGTAATCTGTATGTCGCTACTGGACCCCAGGCTCTTTCTGGGACCTCAACTGAAAAAGCTCATTTCTGAATACGGTGTGCTTTTTTTATCATATGAATGTAACCGTAGGGATTATTAAGAATGAAGTGTAACAGAGTAGTATACAGTTATTTGATTAGAGGACTTTTGTAACAAACCTATGCATTTACTAAAGGAATTTCTAAAAGTGAAAATTTTAAATTGCATTATTATTTATATACAGTAAATATATATAAATGTTATAAATCACTCCACTCACTATTTTGTGAAAATAAATTATTTAGAATGTAAGCGATCATCATTTCTGAGAAGAAAATTTAAAAGCCATTTTCTTTATGATATAACTAAGAGAACTGTGAAAATAAAAGCAATACCATATTAATTTTGTCATCAATAAACTGAATAAATAAGTAATAATGATTTAATAGTAAAATTGGCTTAAAAAAATAAACTACTGTTAATGAAATAAGTAGAAATTATTGCAAGTATTTACTTGGAAAACACTCACTTAGAAGTTTTTAGGCTGGTAGGATGGCCCGGTTAGTCCTGTGGAGCCGTGTCCGGAGATTTGCACCACAGCTTCCAGTGCCAGCGTCTGGATCTGGGCATCTGCCTTGTTGCTTGAGTTAGAACCAAATTTGAAGTTCCGTTCTTTGCTGTGGAGTGGAACGTGCGACTGAGTGTAAGGCAGTGAAAGGTTACGTTTTCCTTGATCCTGAGCCAGCCAGAGTTGGTGATGAAATTTCCAGTATTTCATGAGGGCAGGGCAGCCCTGCGCGGCGCCGGGCGGTGGGGGGCTGTGCTGCAGGCCGTCAGGGATGGCTGGGGACCTGGAAGCCCAGGAGCCCTGGTGCTGCTGCTGTGTGCGAGGCACCCAGCGGTGCTGGGGGGATTTCTGCCGTCCTGCCCAGCCCCGGGCTGCGCGTTTTTCTGGCCAGTGGAAGAGCTGGAGAAGTGGGATGGCTGTGAAGAAAGGCCCTGTTAAGTGCATCAGACTTCTTTGGAGTTCTTGAACAAGCAGAATGTAGAAGCTATGAGATACTAGAAAATAGCCAGTATCATATCCATGCAATAAGCTTGCTTTAGTTCTGGTTTAATTCATTGTGTCTCCCTGTGATGTATTAATGGATGGCTTTTATTTGCATGTCTTATACCAAAGTTTTAATGTCAAGCCTTCAAATTTTGTAAAGAAAACAAACAAAAAAAGGAACCTCCTCCCTCCAAGTCCCCCTTTAAGGCCCCCCCCCCCCCCCCCAACAAAAAAAAAAAAAAAAGTGAAATGAGATTATTTTCCTTACTGAGGCTTTTTTCCAAGTAGTATCCAGCGGTTGGTTATTGTGGGTCGGGTGCTGTAAGGAAGCTGAGTAGTCCTGCAAACGTCAGTGTTTACACGTATGAAATGTTTCGCTGTTGCACATCCTGCAGTAGGCCGGTGCGGTGATCTGGCAGCCATAATGTCAGGCTTATCCTGTGGGAGGTCAGTAAGTGTTCTAAAATCGGTTGCCATGGCAGTCACTGTAGAAGACTGTCCTCTGTAACGGAACGTCCCTCCGACCGGTCGCTTGTTGCTCAGCCTGGACGCCTGTGCCCTCTGACGAAGTGCCTTACCTGGCTTATATCCTGAAGTTGATTCGCGTCACATAAATGACTCAACAGAAAAGGCTAGCTAGGAGAAGCAGTACTCTCCATTTGAAATTAACTGGTACAGAGCTTAATTGTAGGAAAAAAGTCAGATGTATTTGAATTGCATAATGCAACATGCACAATTTTTCTGCTGCTGTTGTCAGATCATGAAAGCATGCCGTTTGGCCCAGGAGAAAACACGTGGCAATTGTGCTGTTGCAAACAGTTAAATAAAAATGATGTCAGAGCATTCAATTTCCAGCGGTAGACTTCTTTATACCTTCGATTTATGGATAGTGGACTTCCACGTGCGGCCAATTCTGCCTCCGGTGACAGCGTCCGCGAGCACCGTGCCCCATGGCTGCGGGGAGCATTGGGGCACAGCTGGAGTAAAAGCAGCTGGGAAATGCACGTGGTTCTGCCGCAGCGTGTTGGTCGCTCACGAGCGTAAAGTCATTTCCATTTTAAGACTGATGGTTTGCTATTCTGGAGGTGTTTTATAAATGATTCTAGATTTTTTATCTTTTGATACAGGTGATGATTTTTTGAGGTAATAAGTAATTTGTACTGCGCTGTAATCAAGTGGGAAATACAACTGTTTCTTCATGTTTAATTAATACTACTAGCACTAATACTGCAGCTGTCTGTTACGTGACATTACAGAAAGCCCACAGGCATTTGTCCCATAGAACAAGGTGTAAGATCACAGAAAGGCTTTGCAAGGACTGAGAAATGGAAATTACTGTCTGTTTCAATAATTATGTGATTGGTAAAGGTGTGTTATTATCGTGCCAAAACCAAGTTAACATGAGCGCACGGCAGCTTGAGCTCTAAAACCTGTTCGCTTCTGCTATGCAGAAATAGGAACGTATTGTTTAAACACCTTTGGTAACTGAAGCGTTTAATATTTAATTCTGTTGTTGCTCACTGTTTTACAGCTCTTGGGGATTGTTCTAATAAAGATTTAGATACAAAGCAGAGTGCGTGTGCTCGTGCAGCGCTGTGCGCGGCTCCGGGCCGGGATGGAGGGCGGGGGGGGGGCGGCCGCTGTGAGGGGAACGCGGGCGGGCGGGGCGGGGCGCGGCTGCTCCTTAACGGCCGGGAGCTGCCTGCGCTGCGGTGGCGGCCTGGGCGCTGGCGGTGCCGTTGTGTTTCTTCGACCGCGTAGGGAAGAAGCGCGGCTTTTTAGTCGGACCTGTTCAGAAACCTTTTTGCCGGACGAGTTTGTACCAGCCGCAGTCCTGCCCTGTGATTTGGTTTCCGCAGACTCGGCCAAAGCCGTGCTTTCCTCCTGCCCCGTGTTGGCGGGTCGCCGGGCGCTCGGCGCGTGCAGGAGGTGCTGAGGGCTGCAGCTGCGCGGGCGCGTGCCGCGTTCCGTGTCGGCCTTTGGTGTAAGGGGAGGAAGAGGAACAGCATTGCTGCCTGCAGTGCAATGTTTCCAGGTTGACGGGAGAAATTAAGTTAAAATAATAATAATTTATTTGAAAAAGTGCTAATGTGTTTCAGAGGTGAGGACGAATTTCAGCAGAGGCGGCTCAGCAGCGCTGGAGCTGCTGTGCGGACAAAGGCACAATTCCAGCGGGGTGCCGACAGCCGCAGCAGGCTGCTGTGTGCCGCCGTGCAGCCGAGGGCGCTCTGGCCTCGAGCTGTCGCTGCGATGAAACCACGCAGTAGAGTTTCTGAGTTAACACAAAAACGAGGCGATGCTTGCAGCCATCTGGGCATTGCTGGCACCTTGCAGAGCGGGGCTGTGCTGGCAGGAGGCGTTCGTCTTTCTCTGCAAGTGAGCGAGAACATGGCGACTGGGCAGCAGATTCATGGGTACATAGGAGTTCCTCTCATAGTTGCAGCTTATGTCGTTTAAAGCTACGCGTTCGGTGCATAAGGGTTCGCAGCAAGAGATACGGTTGCTTAGAGAGGTAACTGCTGTCAGTTCCAATGGGGCCGTCAGTGGGTCGGTGTTGCGCAGTCCTTGCCGGCCAGAGCCTGTGGTGGGTGAGCAGCGGTGCTGGTATGGCACAGCATGCAGCAGTTCCACCCTGCTCTGCTCTGCGACTCTCGGAGGGAAAGAGTGAAATGAAGGTGGTCACAAGGCAAATGCTTATGGAGAAGAGAGTGAGTCTGCCCCACGAGTTTGGATGTGCTCAAGTTCAGTTCCAGCTATATAGTAGAAGATGAACTCTAAAAGTCATCCCCTAAAGGACACTGGCTTTTCCTGACCCCAGTTTAGCAGCTGACCCGACATGGACAGAGAAGTGAGCCCTGCAGAAAAGGATGACTTCCCTGCTGCTCAGAAGAGGAAAGGACACTGTTGCTTTGCAGTAAGTCTACAGTAAGGAAAATGTGCTTATTTTTGGTTAATATTATATCAGATGCAATTTAGTCTGTTAAAGCCACCCTACCATTATCTGAGTTCAGGTGATGATGTATAGCCCTGCAGAACCTGTCAGTGTACTCAGCTGCCAAAAGATGCACTTGTGATATACACATTATTCTAAGGGAATGTTGGAGAAGGGAGGACTTTTACTATGTGTCTCATATGTACATAGTTACTTTAATTAAATTTGCTTTAACTACATCAGTATCTCCTTTTAACACACATCATCTGTTGGAACACTATATATTTGTAGTTCTTCAGAAAATGTCAGGCTTACTAACAAAATTGTCTTTTGCCTCCTTGAAAGTGTGCTTTCAGACTGACATGTTTTACATCTCACAGACTTTCTTTTCATTCCTATTACCTTTAAATCTACCAACGGCTGCAGGCCATAGAAACTTTAACCTCCATCCAGATGAGTTCAAAATGCAGCCTGGTTTTCTGAAGTGTACCAGGATTCCACTCTTTTCCAGGGATCCTATTTTGCAAAGCTCGTGGTTATTCTTTCCAGCTGCTGCCTCTCAAGGTTGGCCTCATACAGTGTAGGCTTGGGGTGCCAGCCAGTAACCCGGGTTGCCACTGGATGGGACACAGCATGGCTTCTTGGTTTCAGGCAGTACTGTTCTGCTGAGGGAAGCGCAGAGCTCTGCTCAGGGCACTTCTGCAATGGCTGCTGCACTGGGAAATGGGAGGAGAAGGCTCCTGGCTGCCCTCCTTGCTGTGGGTGTGGTGCATCCTAACTGTGCTGCAATTGCGCTGAGCAGAGTGGTGATGCAGCCAGGAGGAGTGGCTCAAACTGACTGAAATTTCTACTGAAGAAGGAAATGATGCCATAATTGACTTGCTGTAGCAAAACAGACTCTGGCCATAAACATGGGATCGAAATTTTTCTGCCCTTTGTCTTGGCCAGTGTTTGATGTATACCATCTGTGATGCCTTTGCAATTTGACTTTGCAGATGAACACTGCTCTTAGAGTGTTTTCTTGTAAGACCTGGCATGCTGCTGCAAATCCACACAGCTGCAGATGGCTTGGAAAGGAAGGGACTGTTTTATACAGTGCTTCATAATGTAGTTTCTGGTTGCCATCATTTTCAACGCATCTGACCAACTCAATTTCCTGTGTCGAATCAACTTTCATTTCATCGAGTCCCAAATTCTCATTTTTCTTGCTTTGGCTATGCTCTGTGGGTGATCTATTTTAATTCTGCAGTCTTAAGAGCCCAGGCTTGCTATCTGGAAAATAATCCAAGTAGTCTCAGGAGAAAGTTGTGCATTTGATGTGCTTCAAATGATAATTAAAAAAAAACATATTGCAGTTTGTTTTTGTTTCACTTCTTTCTTTTTAAACCTCATGAGCTTCATAGTTCGCGCTGGTGTGTTTCACAAATCTTTTGTTTTGTGAGAATGCTAACAGTGGTCCAAAACAGTTAAACAGCTCGTGATGTAATTCCCAACTGTATAGGTTCTGGGTCATAGGAGCTTAGAAAAGTAGATGTTTGTATGTTTATTATTACTGGTTTGTGGCATCCAGAGGTGGCTGTGCTTCGTGCACTAATGACAAGAAACCAATAGCTGCGTGTCGCATGGAGTAAGTCTCACTATTGCAGCTCTCAGCCGAGAAGGCTATGCAGCTTCCTGCAGAAGACTTACAGAAGATCAAAGTGTATGCTGAAAAGTAAGGTTTCTACAGATTTGATTATGCATATCATACATCCACTTCTTTTTTTCTTCCTTAAAATCACATTTTGGGAGAGATGAATGAAATTTTCATTAAAATATAAGGAAGATAAATTGGCCCCATGAAATAAAGTGCTATTGGAAACCTCACGGTTTTGTTTCCATCACATGGAAACACATTGCAATGTGAGGAGCAGTTTTGTGCTGGAGTTGTGCGTATTCTTGACATGCAAAAAGCTGGGTCTGACCCTCATGACTCCATCTAAATGTCTCCGAGTTTTTGCATTGCACATCTCTGCTTTCACAGACCTTTAAAGTAAAATGTGGACAGGGATCTGTCTCTGAGTTCCTCAGGTGGCCTTTGCAGAACGTGCTCTGCAGGAGCTCTCTCGCAAGGTGATACAGTTTAATCCTAGTTTTAAGATAAAGGAAGTGTGTCTGCTTTTGTCCTACCCTGTTTTCCATACTATCTCTGCTGCAGTTTCGGTGTGTGAACATATGTGCTGGAGTCAGGGAGACTCACCAGTAAGAGTAGGGAGAGACTGAAATTCTCCAGAAAGGGGTGGCTTGCAGCTTTGTGGACTCATGTTTGGAATCACACAGCGTTTAACGTATGAGTTCAAAGTCTGTGTGGTCCACTACCTGAGGATGTGTAGTCTCCAGTGTCTCTGAGTCCTTGTCTGGTGCTGCTTCAACATCACATAATGTATATTTCCAAACAGAGTTTATTTAAATAAGAGGTTTCTTTTGTCTGTGATCACATGAAGTTAGAGCGAATTTGTTCTAATCTGTAAGTTCTTACTCAGAAACATTTAACTGGAGAAGCGTGTGTCTGACAAAGTACTGCTGTGCCTTTTCTTACAGCTGCTTACCGCATCACATTCTGAGTGTGCTCATGCCATACAAATGCTAGCATTTCTCCTTCTTATTTCTGACGATAGTTCAAAAATTCACTGTTGTTTTTTCCTGTATTCAGCACATTATTTTATATCCTACTGAAATAGCATCTATCATTGGTGTTGAAGATAGATGCAAAGAAGTTATTAAATGCCCCTGTCTGTGTCCCTGTTTGTAAGAGGACCATTTTCATCAAGTAACGTACCAGTGTTCTCTCTGGTCCTCCTTTTGATGTCAGGATATTTTTGAAAAGCTCCTTATTGTCCCTCAAAATTGTATTATTTTGGCCACTCGTAAGTTGAGATAAAATTTACTAGGAAATGATAAATAACAGCAGTGACAACATGCTCAGCCAGTACCTGAGCAGCGGCTACCCCCTCTGGTCATATCCCCACAGGTCTATCGTTTATGCATGATGTCATGTGATGGCAATGCTGACTCATGGCTTGAAGCAGTGATGGAGCACCTGGTGGGAAGGCAGGGCCAGCCCAGGGGAGCTCAGGTGCGTGCAATGCAATGCAATGTACCTGAATGGTGGAAGGGGTGGAGCCAGGATCCATCCCTTCCCAGACCTCATTTAAGGGTTGGCAGTGGAGGTGAGGGTCTCTTGTTAGAGATCCCTGCCTACCTGAGGCCTTCCAAGAGTGAGTAGCTTTTTTCCTTTGCTTCTGTGTCTGCAACTTCTGCACTTGTGCTTATCCTCACTTTGCCACGCAGCTATTCCTGCTGTGCTTTCCATCACCCTGTAGTGTTACATGTCATATGGCTTGGAATGTGCCTAGAGCCATTTCAGTCCTTGCTCTTGGTTCCACCCAGTCCCCTCACTGGCAAGACAGTACGAGAAGCTGAAACATCATTGGCTCTGAACATCACTGCTAAGCAACAATTATAATGTTGGCGTGTTATCAGCAGTGTTTTTCTCCTAAAGCCAAAACGTTGCATTGTACCAGACACTGCGAGGAAAACCAACTGTCCCAGCTTCAACCAGGACAGGAATGCTTCCTTGCTTCTTCTTAAAGGTTTATTGGCAAAGGTAAAAGTGAAGGAGAACATGCTGTGGGAAAAGATGCACAGTTGAAACAGACAAATTTGGTGCATCCCAGGAAGATTTTATGCATCCAACAGGCTCCTCTGCTAAGACATTCTTTGGGGATTCTTGTTGTTAGCTTGCTTCTTCCTGGCATTGCTTTCAGAAGAAATCACATTTAAAGCTATCCAATTCTGACAGTTTAAGCTTGCCTAAATCAGGATGAAGAGTAGAAAACAAAATCACCATTCCTAAAGAGGGTGAGAAAGACTACATGTCGATGAGGGACCAGGGGGAGATGATGATGGATGCCAGAACACAAGTGAATGCAGATGAGAACTGAGAACTACATTTCTCTTAGAGAACATTTGTGGTGAGCCGTTTATTTAAAATAAAACATTTGAGAGGGGTCACTTTAGCATATGTGGAAGAACTAAGAATGACTCCTTAAGTCTTTAATTTCAGTTTGTACAGCATATCAGCCTATAAAGAATGCTTTTCCCCACGTGAGATGAGAAATAGCTGTCATACGTTTGTATTGCAGTTATTACTACCAGACTTACTAGAAAAAAGTCTGTGGACAGTCTTAAAGTAATGGGTGGTCTTATAACAAACGTGCACCTGCAGGGTTTGAAGTTATGCTGTTCTAAGTGAAATAATCCTAAGCATACCTGCTTTTTCAATTGTAAGAGGCTGAAGAAAACACAGGTATTCCTGTATTGTTCAGACCGTGGATAGAGAGGCTGCTGAATGTTACTGCCAGGTACCTTTGCTCACCCAGAGCGCGTTCTGGGCTCAGCATTTCCTAATGGGGAGAGAGCATCAGTTAAAACCTAGCTTGTAACTGAGAATGCATCCTCTTTAACATGAAGGGAAAAGCTGCTCTGCTTGAAGTAAGGGTAGCTACAGAACGCAACACAAGTTTGCCTGACGGATGAATGGGAACAATGGATATTGCAGTCCTAGACTTCGGTGAGGCCTTCGATGCTGTCCTGCTTAAGATCCTGCTGATGACACCATTGGAAGTATGGCCTGGATGAGCAGATATTGAGGTGCATCAGATATGGAGGTGGATGAGCAGATATTGAGGTGCATCAGAAACTGAACGGCCAGACCCAGAGGACTGTGGTCAGTGGTGCAGCATGCAGTGTGTAGATAGTGATGAGTGAAGTGCCAATAATGGATGGCATCTTCATTAGGATCCACGTGAGAGGCAGTTCACAGATCAGGATGTTGTGAGTAACTGTTAGTTGTATTTTGCCAACAAACGCAAGATCTCTGGAATCTTTCTATCTAAATGGTTTATGGGTAGCCTGGATCTGCTACAGTTTGTCCTGGAACCACTGAGCTAAACAGAGATCTTCATAAATTATGAGTTCTTATTTTTGAGAGACACTCAGTGTCTACAGCTCGGGAATGAGCAGAAGAAAGCCGAAAATTCAACAATGCAATTTAATTCTGGTCTGATTATTTTATTTGAGAATTTTAGAATATTAATGAGATTGGTGATAACAGGAATAGAAACAAGACTGTCAAAGCAGCCCAACTTCCTTTCAGGGTAACAAGGGTGGCAGCTGCGTGGGTGGTCAAGATGCTGCGCGTGTCTCTTTCTGACAAAAGCAAGATAAGGAAATAACCTAGGATGGAAAATTTGGAAAGTAAGTACTGGCAAGCAGTTCAGATGATTCCTTCTCCTATTAAAAAAAAATGGAATTACAGAAGAATAGGTTCTAGTCAGTATTTTAGTTCATTACCTGAATGTCGGCATAAAGAGAGGCTCACTGCATTTCTGACAGCAGAGAGCAGACGACAATGGGGAGTTCAGAACTGCGATTCAGAATGAGTGATGCTTTGAGAAGCAGTGAGAAAAAAGCAAGGTGAAATTCAGCGTGTTAAAATATAAGCTGCTCACCTAGGCTGCAGTCATCTCTGGGAGCAAGGCAGCAGTCAGAAATGAAACTTGGAGTGTGGTGCTGCTGGAAGAAAAGCAGTCATCACCGCAGCGCACACAGCCACGAGCAGCTTACGTGCTCTCTGCTCTTCCAGGTCAGCATCATGGAGGGCTTTGCTAAAACTGAGTTTTGTGCTTTGAGATGGTGGGCAAAGAAAAAAGCACAGAAAGAATCAGACACAGATGGTGTGAAAAAACCCGGAACCTCAGTGAATCAGTTTGGTTTGGCAGAGAGAAGAAATTCTTTGTTTTGGTGTTGGGGTTGTTCTGTGTGGAGGGGAAGGAGGAAGGGAAGAGAGCATCAGATTTCCTGAGGATTATGCCAAAATATCTACAGTTGGAGACATTTAAGACATTTCAGGACAGTTTAGTCAAGTATCTGTATCAGTAGTACCTTGGGATGAGAAGTAGACTAGAAAATGCCCATGTAATCACCTGATGCATCTACATATATAGATATACATATATATACACATAAACCTGTACCTCCACTGAGCAGGTGGAGTTTCAAAATGTCTGTATTGCAGTATTTAACTGCACTTTGAAATACTTCTGATGGATCTTGAATATTCTAGAATAGATATTTCTGTACCCTGCAAACCGAACTACTACTACTGGCTTCTAATAACAGACTTCCCATGTTGTGAGATTCACACAGTGAAAGTTTTCTATCCAGATTTTTCCCCCTTTCTGTAAGAGACAATATAGTGCATTTTAAGTCATATTTTGCAGTGTAGTTATACTCACCTGTCCTAACACACAATAATACAGGAGCCAACCCCAGCTTGCTGGCTGGACCTGAGGGGGAGAAGACTGAAAGTCGATAGCCGGTCTTCTCACAGTACATTCAAGACAGATGTGTGTTTATTTTGTTAGTGGTATTTTTTCCCTTGAGAACTTCTTGATACAAAGTATGTTTTATATAATTACAGCTCAATTTTCAATTTCTTCGCTAATAGTATCAATGCCACATGTACAAAGTGCCCTCAGAATAAAAAAAATTAAGGGTCAGAGGGACAAATGCAGTTCTCTGCAGAATTATCCAAAGAAGTAGAACACTAAGCATAGATCTGTACCGTTTTCTGTTCAAGACAGACTACTTTTAAGTGACATGTTAAAACCAATCTGTTATCTACACAGCATTGCTTTTCAGCTTTGAAAATCAAACCTACATCATCTAGAAGGCTCAGCATGCTATTTTGTACTCCCACTGTAGCACCAGTGGCATTCTGTTCCTTGAATTTTCTGAGCACAGTGCCTGTTGGTGCTTCCTGCTTTAAAGAAATACAACAGTGGAGCCAGGTCAGAAGAACTCAGCAGCGCGTTGTCAAAAATGCAAGTGAACAACAAGTAGAAAAAGATCAGCCTTCAAGTCTAAAGTCAAGCTACAGCAACAGCTTCAGTTGAGAGCATCGGAATAAAACTCCTGGCCTTCCATACATTTGGTCAGCTGCACACAGCCTGGCAACTGAAGGTAGGCAAGTAGAGCAACTTTTACATGCTGCAAGGCGATGCTCACAGCCCAGATCCACTACTGGGACTCCTTGTTTTTAACTCTGCATTTCCCTCCTCACTTTGCAAATAGCTGCTCAAGCATTCACAGTAGCCAAAGATAATTTCATCCCGATTCCTTTTTTCGTAAGGAAGCAGTAAAGCCGCTCATTTTCTTTAATCCTGCTCTGTTTGTGGAACTGGACAGAAGGTTTCATAAGTAGGTCTGCCTTTCTTTCTCTCGAGGAACCGGAAGCTGCTCAGTTCTTCACATTAGGGTGAACTAGTAGTTTTGTTCTTTTTCAGAGGGACTCAATGCAAGTCAAGTTGCACTTTAAAACAGGACAGTTGAGTAGTAGTTTACATTACCAAATTATGTCTAATTTACCATCACTCATGGTGCTTAACTTTAAAACTTCAGCAGTAAGATTCTCCTACTTGCACATCAGGTCTTACAAAACAACAAGAATTGGTTTGTCTACTATTATGCATGCAGTTTTGTATCATGCAGCCACAGGGGGTATTTCAGGTACAGAAAAATGATGGGTTTAATTCAGCATTTCACCCAGCTATTTCAGCATGATGCACGTTAAAATAAAAATGTAAAGTTCCATTCAAGTTCCACAACAGCTTGTGTCCTCAGCATTATTTGTGGCAGGGTGTATCAGCCTAGACAAAGCAGTGTGCTTTTGCTACTCAGTTGCTTGGGCAACTGAGTTTAATTTATGGAACATGAATAATTCAGAAGTTGCCATTGAAGTGATGGCTTTGGAGACCATAATCTTTCTGTGGTGGCAAACCAAACTGAAATGATTTGACCAGAACAGATAAGAACTTTCACACACTAGAGACACTGAATCCATTGGGAGATGAAAAAAAAGGACTCACACACACCTTCAAAGATTTCCTTCAGATGCAAGTAAAGCTTAGGTGTGCAGATAGGATCTACCAGTCTTAAATCCTTAAAGGAAACCAGTCCGTGAAGACAAAGACCAGTTCAGTTGATAGTATGCACTAGCCTACTGGAGCGCCCTGCTTTCTAATTCCAGCTTAACAGTTCTAATTCACTTTAACAATTAGATGCAGCCTGGTCTTGAGCATCTGAATGGACTGCAGTTTCTATTTGTATGCAGTGTGATACAGGTCAGTCAAAACATGGAACTGAAATGCAGACTATTTAGACATGCATTGCTCATCCTCCTTGCTAAACAAAATCAAAGGTAAAACCATTGAAAAAAGCAGAAGCTGAAGCAGTATACAACAAAATATGAAAGCAGATCTCCACTCACTGACTTAAATCACAGTCAAGTCTATCTCGTGCATCCACAGTTTCCCTTGCTGTGCAAGTGTGCAACCTCACTCTGAAGAAAACTGCTGTTTTGTGAATATTTACTTTAAAGCAGGCACCTATTTCTTGTGCTTCAAGACCAATCAAAACCCATTAGAAACATTTTCCAGATCAATTGAGACAGGTGAACACTCCTGAAAAAGTCTAGTGCAGCATACCAGGTGTAACCTGGAGTTTTCTTTTAAAGTTGAGGATTTCAGTTAAGCACTTCACAAACGCTCACAGTTCAACCATAGACACAGCCACGCTTTTGCTTAGCATGCTACAGCAGAAACTTTATTTAGTTCATTTTGAAAATATTTGCAACCAAAATTTATTTTTGCAAATTCACAGAAATAAGCTTTAACATATAGGCTGTATACAACTCAAATACAAGTAATACTTTCAGCAATAACTTACTAATACAAACTAATGATAAGCTACAAACTCACAAAGAATTGTAAACATTTTGCACAACTGTCAGTCCTTTCTTTTAGGCAAAGTGCTCTTTTGATGACAAATAAATTAACAAATACATAACTAGAGTGATCTACTTCCAGACAATACAAAAAGATGTTTAATAAGGCTTGTAAACAATGTAATATGTAATTATGCAGAATCCATAAAAGTGTCTTGCAGGCTAAATGTATACTTACATACCTGGGCAGCAAAAACGTTCTTGAAAATGTTTTAGTTGTTAACTAAAAAGTTAACATTAGTAACTTTCCAGCGGTAACTTTCATACACAGTAAGTGACTTAAGCTTACATCCTTAGTAGCTTATATCCCTGACAGAAAGAAATTAGGTATGACTTATTGGCAGTTGTGTCATTGAGTGGGGTAGCAAAGGCTGGAGTCCAAGAGCTGTAGGTGAATGAGCTACAAAAACAGAAAGATTTACTTGTCAGCTTCATCAGAAGTAGAAAAATATAAGCTAGTAAAATCTCACTGGTCCCAACCACTGAACCAAGCACTGTTCTCTAAACAGGTCTGACGCCAGGAGGCACGGGTGGCATCACAAGTGCTTCCACCAGCCCCATACTTCAGGCCCAGAGCTCACTTGCCTCCAACCACAGCCCACCTCACGCCACTCTGGAGAAGAACGAGCTCCAGCCACACGTGCAGCTGAGAGTCCAGGCCTCCCAGATCTTTCAGACACTCCAAATCATGAGTTTGAGCCCAATTTGTTGACACATCAGGACAAATAACACACAATAACATTTTTTAAAGCAAAGCTGCCCCCATTATTTAGTGGGGCATATATTAGTGCGAAGGAAGCTCAAGTTTTCAGTACACCTACAGTTTGTGTGGTAAGGGTCCAGGAGTCAACAGTTTTCACTAAAATTAGATACTGTAGAAAATACAGCATGAATGCTGCAAAAACAATTGTTTGAATTCTTGCTACTAATACTCATGGTTTGGAGGGAGCACAGGAAGTAGTCTTCACACCCAGACCTTCAGCTATGCTACTGCAGTGAGTGCTCCTGATACAAGTGCCTTCTTCACAAGGCACAGAGAGCCAATACTGTATTAAGATATTCTATAAAGCATAAAACAAGAACTCTGGTAAGCTTCTTTAATGGGAGCCTGGTAAACTGCTCTTGCCACAGTCAAGAATGATTTTACTTGGATGTGCAAAGTTGTACCTACCATCCATGTAACTGTGCAGGGCAGTTAACATAGTCCCATCTGGGGGTACATATGCTGAATATGCCATTTCTTCTAGCATGGGTGGAGACAGCCTGGAGGGCTGAACTGCTGTGACTGGAGCAGCAGATGAATGGTTAGGACTAACGTGTTTCTTATGGCGCGCTCTGCAATTCTGAAACCACACCTGAAAAAAAAAAAAAAGGAAAAGATTTGCATCACGCAGATCAATCGCATTCTGCTTTGACATTAACTTGATATAAACCTCAGAGCTCAGGTAGTTAATTGGGCCTCAAATGTAGCACCGACAGTCCAAAAGAAGAAATACCTACTTTGAAGATGCATGGTGCCTTAAGCACACATATGAGCAAGTCAGGAAAGCTTCTGTAGCAACAAATAGCCCACAGGCACTGCGAGGGACTGCGTGGTTGCTGGGGCAGGCGCCTGGCTGGGCACCCACAGCTGCTGCATGCAGGGGCATGGCAGGGGTGCAGCCACCTCCTGCGCCTCAACGCTGCTGGCAGTAACAGATTGTTCAGGGGACACCGATTTTTCTTTTTCCATGTGAAGTGCATGAGCTTCAACTTTTCAAAAGCTTGACCGCAGTTTCCAGCTACCTAATTCCTGTGTATCTGTCAAATCTCCTGGGCTAGGAGGAGATAAGGGAACAGCAAGCTTCTTTCTAATTATATAAATTTATAAATCAATATAACAAATACATTTATATAGAAAAAGAGCATGAATGTGATGGCTGCCAAGAGGAATCTTCAGGCAAAGTAAGAACCGTAAGAACCTAAGTTTGTGTTTCTCAGTTTTAAATGGCTTGGGCATATATTTTACCTTTGCTCTCTAAAACAGATCGCTAGGTAATCGGTCCTAATGTCTGCTGTATATCACAAATCATCTTCAGAAAGCACAGCTCTTTAAGAATGTGCTACTGAATTCATGAATTTATGTTTATGAGAAGCTCAGTGCCAATTACCTGCTCTTCAGGCAGTAGAGTTTCTTCCTTGACAATTTCTAATCCTCCATACAGAGCGCAATACTGCAAATTGTTCACAGTGACACTTTGGTTCTAGACCTACTCCTAGCTAAGAACAGTTTTAATAAGCCACCACATTAGATCTTTCTCCACCTCACAATAACTACACTAATTGTTAAACTGCCCCTGAGCATTTCCAGCAGATTTGTAACGTAGAGCAGTCACCTGTATAACGCGCCTGCTCAGGCCTGTTCTTTCTGCCAGTTTCTGAAGCGTTTGTGCATCTGGATTGTTGTCCTGAGCAAACTGTGCTTGCATAACCTGAAAAGATAAGAGTTGGATTTTTTTTTGTGCAGTCCCAAGGGTGGCATCAGAGAGTTCTCTCAGACTGTAATCCTTTTCCTTCTCTGTTCTAAGGGAACTGTTGTAATCTCTAGTCCCCAGACAGTCCCCAGTAAAAGGGAGAAAAACATATTTTAAATAACCCACTAAATTCACACCCAAAATAGAAGCCCCCTATACTGCTTAACTGAACCGAGACTTGTATGAAAAATGAATTACGCTTGGAAACAGTCAGAAATGGAAGCAGCATTCAGTTGTGATTGTACTAAAGGGGCTGTGTGAGAAAACACACTGCGAAGCAATTCAAGCACACTTGATGAAGAGAATGGTTACAGCAGCAGACCACAGCAAACGGCATCAGGAGGAATTGAGCTTTGGTTGGGTTCTTTGAGCTTGTCAATCGCTACCTGCCTCTCGCACCGTACGGAGCAACTTGATGCTCTTTCCAGCTACGTGGAGAACGGAGGCAACTTGGAAGCTCCTCGTACCACATTTACTTCCCAGGGATGTGAGGGGCACTCAGGCTGCACCCTGGCAGACCTGCGCTATGCAGCTCTTTGGTTGGACCCATCTTTTACAAACCATCACATTATCACCTGAATTACAATTCTTGAGGAAGTAGATGTCAACTTGACCTGCATCCTGAACAGCTCTGGAACATGTAAGATTTTACCTTAATTAAGAAGTAAGACTTCACAGATTTCTGCAGGACTTCTTCAGCAATTTAGTAAACTGCAGTTTCTCATTTCTGGATTTTGTTCCTTGATGGTCTGCAAATTTTGCCTTGCTTCATCTCTGAGGACATCAGACAACTACTCTTCAAATTCAGAATGTTTAAACTATTTATTTTTCCTACTGAGTTCCATAAAAGAACATTAAAAACACAGACATCCTTCTACATCCTTAGGCACACTACTGGAGGTCTTATGTCAAGAGCAGGTGCCGAGATGCACAGATGCACTGAGCAGACAGCAAGCGTCTGAAAAGATCTCGTATCTGCTCAGGTAGGTTACAATCCAGTAAAACGGAGAAAGCAAACACGGAAGTTTAACTGATGTCAAAACAGAAGAAGGCCTGAATCCAGTTCCTACTCCGAGAGCTGGACCTGATGTTCATTCAGCTCGTGTTGGGAAAGTCTCCTTCCTGCAGAAATTCACACCTGATATCCAGAGCCTTTGCACCTTACACCCCTTCCAGGTTGTGCTCTTGTTTTAGATTAACAGCACCTTGACTTCAGTCATGGATCAAACAGCAAATCAAGCATCATACAACCACGTGCCACATTAAACCAAGTGCATAATATACCAGTGCATAACTAGACTTGACCGCTTTTACCACAGACAAGGGCACGTGGTAGAGCAGAACAGTAGAAAATGAGCACTGCAGTAACAGTGTGCATCCAGGAACTCACAAGGGAATATAAACTGAACATGAAAGACACATAGCTAGAGCTAGGGAGAAAGCTGCTGCTTCCTTTCCACTGCAGATTCAGAAGTGTCAACCTGGTCTCGCTGTTGCCCTCCTCACAGTGATCTGGCACTGATCGAGCTGTTTTTCCCTGACAGGCTCACTTGGTGAAGTGGTGATCCGGAGGCAGAAATTAGTCATATTTGAGGCAATTCAGAGTCAACTCTTGTCAAGACAGCAACAAGACAAGAAGCTCTGAGAGCAAAGCAGATGCAGGCAGCTCCCACCCCCACGGGGCAGGCATAGCCCTACCAGGAGTTTTGATTTCATACTTCCAGAATGCCAAGGCTCTCACTTCCCTTTTGTCCTGACACTGGAAAGGAACATAACTAGTGGTTGAGCTCATATAACAGGATATTGAGAAAACATGTTTTGATAATGCATGATCAAGAACAAATTGGACAGTAAAAAAACTGCTGCCAAGAACATCAAATGCACTTCTCCTCTGTTTCACTCCACTCAGCTCCATGAAAGAGCTGCCAGCTCCCCTCACTCTCAAACATGCAGCATTGCATACTGAAGCTGGGCTCTTGAAACATGACACCAAGTCTACAGAATGCAGTATGTTTAAACAGGCAGCAGCAAAGCTCAGAGATACTTTGAGATCGAGCATGCTTGTGGAGCACTTTGGGAGGGATGAGAGAAAGGGAAGAAAAGAGGGAATGAGAGCAGACATGAGTTCCTACTAAGAGCCTGCCTTCCGGTGCACATCAGTATAGCCAAGACATGATCTAAAAGACAAGCATGTAGGAAAAATGACGACGAGATATAAACATGCGATTATTCCCCTTCCTCTCTATAAAACAGAGAAACAACACATTACTTGACAGGAGCTGAGCTGTATTCATGTGAACATTAACAGGAACCCACAACACTTACCTGTTGTTCTGAGAACACAAACTTGTGCAGTCCTTCACCGAGCACTGCAATAAAATCAAAGCTTCCTGCCTGCTAAAGTCTTGAAGTCATATCCAGTACCCATCTCTAGTGCAACTCTTCATATTACGTAACTCTAAAAATATTCTTTATTATGTGCAGTGATGTAAATGTCTGCTGAAATAGATTTCATCGAGCAATCAAAGTAGATCAACCTTTTTTGTTTCCACTCTGCAGAATTACTGGCTGCCCCCAGGGAAATAAAAAGCTCGAAGGGTAACTATTTCATATGAAACCGCTGGAGCTAACAAACTATTCCAGAAACATGCCGTGTCTTGATAGTTTTTGAAAAAGTATAAAGCATACAAGCTTATTCTTCCCCCACATATGCATCTGATTTCCTATCAGTTCAGAAGTTACATCCTGCATAAACCTGAAGTACTCAAGTTTTTAGCATTGCCTCTACCTGGAGTTGATCTGCTGTGAAGCTGGTCCGAGCTCTTTTTGCTGGCTTTGGATGATTAACATCTTGTTCTGTTAGCAGTGCTCCTTCCACACTAACCCCATTACCTGAAGCATTAAAAAGAAGACACTGTCTGCTAAGCATTCAAAACGATGTTATTCATAAATCAGACGGTCGTCTAACAACTCACAGTGGCTGGCCAGCTGAATTTCACGTGCAGAAAAGCCATGTTTTGTTCAAAGTTAAATTGACCTGACGCCACCACCCATCCTCCCCAACTGACTCCCTTGCAGATTGGTGGAGGAAAGAGATGCAGCATGACATTTTATCAACTAGATAAGCTTTGCTTTCCTTAGGATAGGAAACAAGTTACACAAACTCTCTCTCTCTCTCTTTCTCTCTCTCTCTCTCTATATATATGAAAACATTAAGTAATTTGCACATTATTTTAATTCAAGAACCTGTGCTTCCAGCCTTAGTAAAGCTGGATAATTAGCTCTTTTAAGACAGAAGATGAAGTAAAACCCAACAGTTTAATTAAAACTAACCACAAAGAGTTCTTAAAAGCAGCATTACCGTTTTCAACTTCTCTTTTCAGATTGTCCAACATGCAGTCATAATGTACTCTACAAAGGACTTTCTCTTCAACCAAAGCAAACTCCTCTCCGGTAGAAAGCTGTCTTTTGCAGGAGAAGCAGGCGAAACACGCCAAGTGGTACACATTTCCCTTAGCCCTTCGGACCCAGTCTGTGGAATGAATGTGCCTCCCACAGCGGGAGCAGCGCGTGCCGTACCGCCTGCAAACAACAAAGGCCAACAGAAGGCTGGAGTCAGATGCTAGCCAACCCAGGCGCAATGGTTGCTCCAGCAAGGTTAGCAGAAAGTGGATGTGGAAGCACAGCTGAGATCCACAGCAAGAAGACTGACCACACAGAGCCAGAGGACCACGTAACCGTGCTTCTACAGCAATAAAATCAGCAAGGTCGCAAATGATAACTCAAGGCAAGATCTCCACTGACCTATAAAAGTTAATAATTTACTTAAGGCAAAGAGCAACATTAAAGCATTTAAACTGCTATGTGAACTCACAAATCTCGCCTTTCCTTTTATGAAAGTCATCTCTATAAAGTTGTGGGTGGGAGATCGGAACAGCTGGCTTCGTGCTCAAAATTCCCCCGGTTATTCAAACACGTTTCACTATACAGGCAGCCCAGGTTACTTAGCTACAGCAGCCTTCACTGTTCGTTGTCCCCTTCTGCTGAAGGGGAGAGAGCCTGCACCTCCTTTTTTTCCTTAGTTATCATCACATTTATGATTTTATCATCTTCAATAGAAGTTCAAAGACAGGCAAATATTTACACTGTTACTGTATAACATTCTTCTTTCGAGAGGAAACTGACAGCCAGGTTATGTTGGATTACATAAATGAGCATAACTTTGTTTTTCCGCCCCCGAAGTTCACCATCCTCAGCCTCAGCTGACAATAATCCACTCTCTGTACAGATGTGAATCCCATAAATATTTTGCCTGAGGAAAGTACTAGTGGTCACAGCAAATTTTCTTCCTGCTTTGTGCACTGAAGATTCTCTTATCTTGAGCACTGAGGCCATAAGTGTCTTTCTATGCCACTCAGAATTAATAATATTCTCCCTTATGCAATTAGATCCTAATATTAAGAATGCCTCATGTTCTAAATCAAATTGATCCTAGAAAGGTGTAGCTGCTGAAATCCTTTTTAAAGATTAAAAGACTGACTTGGAGTTAATAACAGCATGTGGTATCCTAAGTCTCATACCCAAGTGCAGTCTGAGCAGAAAATCATCTCAGCTTGGCCTTGTCATCTTAGTCAGCATTACACTAAGAACGATTCTTTGCACATAAGCTAAATTTACTGTTATTTTGATAGACTTTGACTAACACCCACCCCCCCTTCGTGTCCATAGAGGTGAGTGACTCTAGAAATTCAGTGGCTGGCACAGATTAAGTAAAAGGTTTGTTATGCAGTTGCATCAGACAGGTGCGGGGCTTCCAGGTCCCTCTGCCATAAATATCCATTTAATTGCTTACAAAGTGATAAACTATATGCATGTAAATAAGCGAGCGGTGAGAACCTAAGCACCCATTTTATTTACAGACTAAGCAAAACAAGCAAGCGTGAAATTTTGTTAAATGAAGTGCTACTGCTGCACGGCATACCTGAAATAATCAAGTTTGCAGAAGATATCCTTATCTTTGATGTAGCAGCTGGTGTGCCTGCCGAGGGACGTTCTGCAAACACTGCACGAGAGACAGCGAACGTGCCAGCAGAGGTCGTTCACCTGCAAGAACACCGAAAGAAAAGAGAAGTACTCCTCAGAGCTTGCACTGCCTGCATGCATACTGTGTACTTACAAAAACTATTTATTTCTTTCATGCAACCAGAAAAAGGCAGAAATGACGTGTGCCATGATTCACGGAAAATAAATCCTCAAGGCAAATCTGCCTATAGAACCGCATGTGTTAGGGGCTAATGAATGTGACAAAAGTCTTCAAAATAAGCTTTCATGGCTTTGTAATTCAAAGCACAGGAAGAGGAAGCAGGAGATCCAAGTTCCACGTGGTTATTTGGTGCCTGGCTCTGTCCTCACATTATTGGGTTAACAGAGCAAGTTCTGGCATCACCTTACTGCTAACTTGCACTCTGATTTCCCAACCTGCAAAATCTGTCTACAATGAACAAAATCTGCGAAGTGATTTGAAGTTTTACAGTGCAAACACTGAAGAAAAAAAGCAAAACAGTCAAGTAGAAACACAACATGAGCTGCATCTTACCAGACGGCTGGTAAGCACAGCTGGTGAACAGAGCGGGAGCTCTGAAACATCAGCAGTTGTTTTACAGCTAATTCAAAAATTGTTTAAAATATAATATCCATAGTGCAATTACAGCCTGGAAAGCAGCAGCAAATCAGGGGCTTTGAGAAGCCATGGGTAAATTTTGGGCAAATAAGTTACCCAGAATTTTCATTTCTCCATTCTTATAAAGATAATTCTTCATTGTGCAGACATTCTGCACCACCCATCAGACAAATCATTTCATTTGAAAATCCAGTACTCCCAATGACCAAAAAAAATGAAGTGATAACCCTGTGGATAATTCTGTATCATACAGGAGAACTTCTGTGATCCAAACAATGTCAAAGGGAAAACTTATGTGAACCAAACAATAAACAAGTTTGCATATGTACTGTTTCCTTTAAAAACTTCCACAGCGATTTTCCATCCCATAGGGAACAGCAGGTTTGCCAGCCCTTACATGAGGAATGGCAAAGCAGGGATCTGCGGGAGCCGGGATGTGCCTTCCGTCAGAGCGCTGCCGACAAGGCACAGAGGAAGCGCGATGCTGGCTGCCGGCTCAGGCTGAGGCAGACCATTGCAGTCATCCTTCATGTAATACTGCAGCTCGCAGCTGCCTGGTGCTCTCCCAAGATCTATCCTCGTTGGCAGCCATAGTTTCACACACTGACAAATTTGCACCACAGTATAACGTGGAATCGTTGATAACAGCTGTCACCAAATTGATCCTCTCAACTATTTTGTTAGATGGGCACAGTGCAGGCGAAAAGGACGGCAGCACCAGGGCCGGTTGAGCACATCCACAGCAGGGCTGCCAGGGGATCAGCTCCCCCGGCCCAGCAGGCAGCCGCGCACCGCTCTGCACGGAGCCCCACGCACGGACCGCTCGGCACAGGCTCTTCCACAGAGCTTTGTCACACGGCTGCCGTGATGTCACCCACCTGCCTTTATCATTGTACGGGGCTGAATTTAGGAGACGTAACTGCTGCACATCAGTAAGACGTCTCCCGGTTGTCTTTCCCTATCTATACAGAAAGGAATGATGTTTAAGTTGAAGTCAAAATAGTCATTTGGGGATCTTTTGCTCTGAGCTGCATTTACACAACTTCTCAAAGAGCAGACAGCAACATTCAGGAGATGAGCAAGCAGGATGCCGCTGGAGCTCACAGAACCAGAAGCAATTTTCTGTCATCCCTGCTCCGTTATCCTGCTCCGAGTGCAAACGCACATACAAAGGTGTCTGGGGTTTAACGGAACAAAAGGCGTGCGGAAGCTCTCCACGACCTGCACATACCCTGCTTTAAATGAGTGCCGACCTGGCATACACATTCCTTTGACCTCCTCGTTACAACTGGACTCTAAAGAAAATTACCCAAAAAAAAGAACGTTCACATTTTCGGTGATGCTACAGACTTCCACTTTGCAGGATATATTATGAATTCAGTCTGCATCTGTTGGAATCGAGCGACCTAAAGCACAACTTTCTAATCTCACTTCTGAAAGGACAGAAGGCAGGACTCTGACCCAGCATAACTTCAGTGGCTGCAATCCAGATGGAAAATTGCCACCTTCGAACTGCCTTGACATCTTATATTCAAAGCCAGACTTTTGTTAAATAATCATGCTTAGTCCTGAATGCTAAAACTAGCAAAAACATTTCTCAATCGTGGCAACTTCTCAGAGATTACTAGAGCCCCTTTTTGAAGGAATACGTAGTTTCCACCTTCTGAATACGCACTGCTTTCCTTTCAGATTCACAGCATCGCACGGAATTTTTTTAGCTAACAGCGAACGGGTCAGTGCTACCAACTGCTTTATCAGGAGCGTACAGCACAACCAACACGTTACCCACACCAGCGTTCCTTCTCACTCTCTTATGAAACACGAGAAGGATACACAGCCCTAAAGCAGGAGAGCGTCCTCACAACACAGGTATCGCTTCAGATCTCCTGTGAGGCCCGAATCTCACAGACGCACACTTCAGAGCTTTGAAAACGTCCGATTCTGCAGTAATTCTACTCATCTCTGCAAGTCGAAGAAGAGGCTCAGATGTTACGGATGCCGACTGCGCAGCAACGGCGATGAAGGAAAGCGGACGAGAAGCATGCGAGAGAAAGGGCAGGACTGCTCAGAGCTCGGCCGTCCGCCCGCAGCGCCATCGCGTTTTGCCACCGCACTCAAATCGGCCGTCAGATGCGCAGGACGCGGCACGGCTGCGAGACGCCGGAGCCCCGCGGCCCGGCTCGGCCCTCTCCTCCCCGCGCGTCGCGGTGCCCGCCGCGGCGCTCCGCCCTCCCCGCGGTTCTCGGGGTGCGGGACCGATACGGCCGCCTCGGCGGTGGAGAGGCGCGGGGCCGTCGGGACGCGCTTACCTTCAGCAGGTACTTGTCCACGATCTCCAGGCCGCAGCTGCTGCACACGCACTTGCTGGGGGCGCAGCCGGAGCCAGAGGCCATGGACCGCGGCGAGGAGGAGGGCGACAGGGCGGCGGAGGAAGAGCAGGAGTCCTCGTCGGCCGCCGCGGGGCTCTCCTGCGGGGAGCGCACGGAGAGCTCTATGAGCGCGATCCGCCGCCGGCCTCGCGCAGAAGCGGGGAACGCCGCGGGGAGCCCCGCCCGGCCCGACCCGTTCGACCGCGAGCACCTGCGGGGCCGCGCCGAAGCCCCGCGGGTGGGTCACGGCGGGAGCCGGAGCTCGTCCGCCGAGCGGAGGCCGAGGAACCCGAGCGGGGAGAGACGGAACCGCCGGCGGCCGCGGAGCACACAGCCCGGGTCCCGTTCCGCACCGGGCAGCGGCGCGCGTCCGCTCACCTTCTCCGAGGGGCCGCCGAGCGCGGGCAGGTCTTTATCCTCCAGCCTGCACACGAACATCGGGTCGCTCTTCCAATACATGGCCCGGCCCTACCGCATACCAGCTCCGCGAAGGGCGGCGGAGCGCCACGAGGCTGCTCCGGGAACCTCGCTCTGAGCCTCTGCCCTCGGCGCCTGCCAGAAAAAAGTTTTGTGTGTGAGGGGGTGGGCCGTGCCGCGCGAGGACGGCCTTCCGCGCCTGCCTGCTCTGCCCTCCCGCGCAGAACCCGCCTCCGAGCGCTGCCGCGAACCCGCACCGGAGCTGTTAGAGAGCAAAGAGCACCGTCAAGGAAAAAAGAAAAAACCCAAAGGACACCACATACTCCTCCTCTTTCCCCCCTCCTTCCCTCCCCGTTTATCTTCGTCGTTTGTCACAGCTTCTCCGCCTCCAGCCCCCCGAGACTAAACAAAAATTCGAGCTGCATCTCCCTCCACATCAGCGAAGGAACGCAGCGGTGCGGGTGCACGGGAGGGATTTTCCGAGCCCCGCAGCTGAGCACAGCTCTGCAGCTCACGCACTCCAAGCGCCGTCTGCGCCGTGTTCACGCGTGCCTACGCCGCCCGGATTCCATTATGAAACCTTTCTCGTTAAGCTAAAGAAGGAACACCTGAGGTGACCAAAGGCCGTAGTTCTGAACTCAGCTTGTTGCTAATTATCACCGGTGTGTTCGTCTGCGCTGCATTTGGAGGCTGCTCGGGGCCGCCCGCCCGCAGCACTCCCACAAACCCAGCCGCGTCCCCTAACGGAGGGGCTCCCTGTGTTACTTGCGCGTTTTTACTACGATTACAAACGCTCCTCCCAGAGTTTCCCCGACTACTGCCGCGCTCGGGACAGCGCAGAACGAGCAGCCCACCCGCCGCAGGTGGCGGCGATAGACGCGGGCTGCTGCTCCGCGCGTGCTGAGCCGGGCAGGTGACGCTAATTAAACCTGCCGTTACATCCCCAACCTGTGCACCTCTCTTTGTGAGCTTACTCTGATGACAGATGGTGGATTTTCTACAAGGCGAACGGAGAGAGCTGCCGCTATGCGGTATTGCTCTGAGTTTGAGAAAAGGGAATTCAGTTTTTGAGGTGCTGTAAGAAAGGATGAACCCCATACTCCTCACTCCCCTTTCGCCTTTCTTTCGGGTTTGGGGCCCTGTCTGTGAGACTGGGACGGAGCCCCACGTACCGCTGCACCCCGCTCGCTTGCGCGGCGTTCTAACCCCTCAGCCCGGAAAGAATCTCACTTAAATCACCCTTAGGACCCCAACAGCTGCCGCCCAGTAACGTAGCCGGGACGCTGGGGGACGCGGTGTTTCGCTCTAAGTGCAGCGAAGTTCGGGACGGCGCGGTGGAAGCCGTCCGGCCGCGGTGGGCAGCGGGAGCGCTGCGTCCCGCCGTGCCCCCCTCCCCCCCCGTGTTCCCCGCCCCAGGGGAACTCTGCGCCCCGACGGGCGGGGCGGTCCGGAGCGCCTCCGATCCCCGAGCGGTCCCGCGGCCCTCCGCGCACACCTAGGAGCGGCTTTCGGGCGTCTCTCCGCCCGGGTACCTGCACGCCCACGGCGCCGAGCGGATCGCGGAGGGGAGGGAACGGCTACGGCCCCCGTCGTCGAAACGCGGCCGGGAGTGCCGCTGCAGGAGGCGAGCGGCGGAGAATCTCTCCGTCCGTCCTGACCGCCTGACCTTCCCCGTCAGATAAATCCCGAGGCACGGCACGAGAGCTATCGCCTGTTCCAGATGGCACCGCGGAAAAGCGGCACCTGCCCTGGGGGTCGCCAGAGAGATGCGACGTGGAAGAACCAGAGGCAGAGAGCCGTGGAGGAGGCCGGGGGCCCCTGCAGCGCCCTTCGTTGCGCCTTCGATGCTTTCCCCTCGGTACTAACTAGTTTACTGCGCAGTGTTGGTGTGCGCTTCACGAAAGGCTGCGTTTTGGATTTCTGTGAAGCAGCGCCTTCCTGCACGCGCACCTTTAATCTCTGATAAACACAGCGTCAGGAGCCAACAAAATCCTTTCGCGCGTTGTTCCCCGCAGCGATAGCAAAACGCGCAGCAGTAATTCATAAGATGTGTGCTGGAGGAAGGAAAAAATACGCACGGGAGATTTATCGGTGTTTCTTCTCGTTCTCGGTGCACGCGGCCGCGACTGCACCGCGCCCCTCAGCCCGTCCCGCGCGGCTCCCCGCGGCCCCACCCGCGCTCTGCTCCGTTCCCGCGGCCGCGTCGGTCCCGCGCGGCGCTCTGGGTCCGGCCGGGGCCGATCCCGCGGCCAGGAGATCGGCGGCCCCGGGGACGCGAAGCCACCGAGGGACGCGAAGACGGCGCGCCTCGGGACCTCAGGCGGAGACAGTGAAGCTCGGCTACTTCCTCAAAGTCCTGTCTAAACTTCTTCGCTTCGGTTACCCGCTCTCGGAATATTAGTAAGTATCGCTAGCGTAGCATCGTTTTTGAGGAGGTGAAAGCAGGCGGCCGCACAGAACTTAGTGGCAGGGAGCAGCGGGCCGAGGGGAGCGGAGCTGCCGGGGGCGGTCTGGGGGGGGCCCGTGCTCGGCCTCGTCTCGTCGGGACTGAGAGCGCTGAGGAGAAGCCGGGTGGGAGCGCGGAGGACCCTCCGATGGGGGACCTCGTCTGTTCCTCTGAGAAGTAATGCAAGGACAGATGGAGGAAATGCTAATCATCTGCGCGCAGGTGAGATCTTTTAAATATGTGACGGCAGGGCACGGGGCTGAGCGCGGCCAGCAAGAGTTGTAACGAGAGGGTGCTGGCATTGGGCTTCTCGAGCAAAAAAAGCACCGCGGAGCACTGCGCGCGGCGGGACGCCTGTCTCTGAAGGGAGCTCCAGCAAAACGTGTTCACAGCGAAAACGAACGGGCTGCTGAGAAATTAAACGTGGCACCGCGGTCTGTTTGCAAAAAACTGACACCGACACCAAACTGTGGACAATCTGAGCTGCCGCTTCCTATTGCCCTGCCGGGCTCGGCCCGCTGTCGTCGCCCACCGCTCTGGGTGTCCCCGGAACAACGGCCGAAGGCTCTGGCCCACCCGCGCCTCTGCCACAGCCGGACCCGGGGAGGTGCGGCGGGTTTGGACTGAGCGCGGGGCTGCGGAGGCGAGCTGCGCTCCGCTCGCGGTGTTCAACATCGCTGCCGAGGGGAACGCGGTCCGCCCTGCGGGATGGAAATGAGCTTCCTCTGCGCAGCCCCGTCTCGCACCCTCACCTCCCCCCTCGTTTATGTCCCGCGGGGGTCCCCGCGCCCCCCGAGGGCAAGGCGAGGACCGCCAGCAGACGCTGCCGTGACTCCGTGCGGTCCGCTCTTTGTGCAGCCCAGGTCCACGCGGTCCCTTTCTTGGCCAGCAAGCTGTCTGGAAAGGAGATGGGTTAAAATGCGGAGCTGATAACTGTGGGGACAAAATTGACTTCCACGCACGTTGCCTTTCCTGTCTCAGGCATTCTCTTTCTCATGCTTTAACATTTGTCCACCTATGGGAATCTGGAGGCTTTTCATCTCTAAGTCTCAGCATCCTGATCTCGGGGGGATGGGGGTGGGGGAGATGAATTGGCGGCGGCTCTGTGGCGGAAGTCAGGCAACGAAGTGAAGCCAGCACACTTGGGCTTTCTCTTTGTGAGTTCTCACTCCCCCTGGCTCCAGCCTCTGGTGAAAGCTGCAGAGTTTGGACTACTCCTGAATTTCTGTTTCTGGACTGGGTTAGCAAGAAGTAAACCAATCGAGTCAGTCTCTTACCCGTAACTTGTTTTCCATACCTGTGTGACGCACTTTCCTTGGGCAGGGCCGTTTGTCTCCAGCTCTTGGGTCCAGCATTTTCTGTATCTTTTGCTCGTGACTATTCCAGCATGGAGCTCTGTGTCTCTTGGTTGGGAATGGCCAGATGGGTCTGAGGGAAAAGTTTCTGTGTCCAACTTGGATGTGTGAGACAGCGACTCCCTCACCAAAGTTCAGAACCTCACACAATGTACGTTTTTATTCTTTACTTTGCAGGAGGTGTAAGGGCAGAGCAGGCAAAGGACAAGTAGGGTGTTAGTGGGGTACAGCCCTGCATTTTTTAAGGGCAGTGGCCCTTGCACTGCAGGAGGAAGTGCAGAGTCATTTCAGCGCCCTAGAGAATAAGGGCAGTAATTTTGCCCTTTTTACTCTTTGTTGCACTTCTTGGTCTCTGCACGGTGAACAGGTATGTGAAACTTGTGCATGTTCGAGTGGAGTGCTGTGTCTACGTGTTCCTGACGCTTTGGTGAAAACTTTACATAGAAGTTGACTTTTCGAGTTTGTAAACATCTGTGCTAGTTGTACCATACTGTCATGCAGACAGAGAAAGTGTTGTGGACAGACGAAAATAAAGCAGCAGTCGAGTTATGAAAGAGCATTTTGCCCTTAGCAGAACCAACACGGAAAGCATCGACGATGTTCAGAAATACACGGCTACAAAACTTACTGCCTGCTTTCCGTTGTAGGAACGTCCTATTTTCTAAGAGCGCGGTAACTCCACGCTGAAGGGCCCGAAACGTTTCCCTGGGCTGTCGGATCTGCCCGCTTAATTCCTTTCACTTTTGTTTACGCGCTGAATAAACACTGCTCTGTGGCAGCAGACCTGAGCCGTCAGATGGAATCGGGGGGCCGCCGCAGCGTCTCGCGCAGCAGCTTCAGTCACCGCCGGTGAGGACAAAGCGCTTTTTTTTTTTTCCGCCGGGGGCCTTTTGCCGGGCCGCGGAGGGGCGGCCGCGTCGTCCCTTCCCCGCCCCGGCCTCTGCGGAACGTCCGACGGAGGACGGGTTCGGTCCGCCGACCCGAGCCGCCGCTCCGCGCCGCAGGCGCGCGGTGACCGGCCGGAGGGGAGCGCGGGGCTCCGCGGCTGCGCTCCGTTCTTCGCCGTCGGGCTGCCCCGGCCCCGCGGGTCGCGCCGCGCTCTGCGTACGAGTTGGCAGCGGCCGCCGCGGGCGGAGGCTGGAGGGAAAGAGCGCTGAAACAATTGAGATGGCAAAGAAAAACATTTGGAGACGAGGCTCTTGAAGCGAAACTTCCTGCTGGCTCCGAGATCGAGCCGTCGGGCGAGAGAGGGCGTGGGGAGGGCGGTGCGGGACGGTCCCGGGCTCCCCCGGCGCCGAGGACCGGGGTCGGTGCTTCCAGCCTCCGGGAGCTCCCAGGGCGGTGGGACCCGGACTGCAGCTTTCCGACAGGCGAACGCCCCCCTGTAACAGCTCCCAGAAAGGAGAGGTCCCAGAGTGAGCACAGGGGCAAATACAAATTACGGGCAGGAGAATCGGGTCTGCGGGTCTCCTCGCGTGAGCTCGCTTGCAGAGCAGGCGCCTGCCTTTGTCTTTCACAGGACTTTCCTTCATCTGAGTCGTACCACCGAATGCCAAGCGCAACTCAGGGCAGGAATCGGAAGTTACTCGTTTCAACGAATGAAAGCTTCCCTCCCTTACACGCCAACAAATGCTTTTCAGAGAAAAGCTACATTTGCTGCCTTGGGATGACATCCCTTCTCTTTCCAACGTTGAAGGCCGTGCTTTGGCAAGCAGCATGCACGGTGTGATCCTTAGTCCCATCTTCTCACACGTACCATACTCTGAGCACAACAGAACTCTTGAAGTGTGCTTGCTTTTGCTTGACATTTAGTCAGGGATTTCTAAGTTGCTAATTTTTTACAGATTTTATATTTTTTTTTTTTTTTTTTTTTTCCCCTGGAGCTCAACTGCAGATGTTCAGGGGGCTTTGCCTCAAGTAGTGCTTAGCTTGGTAGAAAACAGGAATCAGGTAACAGTGTTACCTCTGAGGCTGAGCAAGGCTCTCAGACTTTGTGTTGGGACTTTCTGGTGAGGTGTCGCTACAAGGAACTCCTCCTTGCCGTGTGAATTAAAGGACAGATTCACTTCTTTTCACAATGTAGGCTTTCATAATTGTCCCCGGCTAGTTTCTTACTTTGTAGACTGATAAAGTGCTCACTGTATGCGAATTAAAATGAAAACGGCTGTCAAAAGAAGCACATTTGGGCATCCCTAGCTGGAGGTGTTCTGTTTACTGAATTGTCAAGCTGGGAAGGAAGCTCATGGAAAAGGTGATTAATTTGTACCAGATCTGAAAACCACAGAGGATCTCCAGATCCCAGTTTCCTACCCACAGGTTACAGTTGCCAGAATATTTGCAAATATGTATGAACAAGAAATCAAGGCTCACACAAGATTTATAATTTTGTGACCAGTATGTACAAAGTGCTACTGCAATGCTCTGAAATAAATTTATTTTGAAAGTGCAGCTGCAGGTGTTCAGTTGGTGTCATAAGCAGAAATAAGGGACCTCATTGCTCTTTTATCTAACCCTTGACTGACATGGGATAGGGGAAATGGGGGAAATTTTACTTAGTGCCAGTGTGATGTTGCTGTAGAGGAGAATTAAATGTGCAGATAGTGTTTCAGCCCAGACATTTACTTTTGTTGAATTCTGTGCTTGGAATTAGATGGGTACTTCTGTGCAGAGGGCATGGTATGGGAAATGTCAGCTAGGTTTAACACGGTCCTTTTGTCCACCTGCTTGTTTTCTGAGATTGAATATTCGTTTACACAAAAGCACACTGCTCAGTGCCTCGTGCATCTGTGAGCACACTGCAGCTCTGACGTTGAGGGATCTGGATCCAGCCCTATTCGTGATGTGACCAGCAGGACCTCTGGCTATTCTGCTACTGAAAGAAGAGTTTTACAGAGCATAAGTTACAGAAAAAGTTGCAGAACAGATTGATAACTTACAGTGCATTTTACTTTGTATGCATTACCTTAAATTCATTGCTCACATACATGCTGTTGCAGGAGTTGTCCTCGCTGCTCTGCACAGAACCGTCTGCTTTGCAGGGCCCAAGAGCCATCGCGTTCTCACGTTATGCTCTCAATATGCCTTGAGCCCCACAGTGAAAGTTTGACAAAAGATAGCATTTTACTGATAACCTAATAGCCTTTTCATTACTTCCATTTGGGTTATGAGGAGAAGAGAGGGGAAGAGGGAATCACTGGAGATCTCAAAGGCAACTGTTTCAATCACTGCCAATAAACATTCAAAAATGAGTCAGTTCTGGCTGGTTACCTAGACAAGACTGTAACACAATGCAGCACTTCACTGTCTCATGTTTTGCTGTTCTTTAATACCATCTGAATGTTGATGCTTGAGCAAAAGAAGAACTATTTATCTAATTTTTGAGGAGAGAGGAAATTATGGGATGAAAGAAAACTTAGAATTGGTGGAGCGCTGACGTGCAGTTAGGGTTATACAGCTTGAATATTGCTGCCATGCTGCTGCCGTGTTGCGCACACTCAGATACTTAGATTATCAGCAGATGGCCCCTGATAGCATTCAGTGGCAAGGTTACAAAATGGAAAACTCGGTGGGTCTGTGCTCAGCACACCATGCCAGAGGAACGTGGAACTGTGGACTTCGTATTGTCCTGCTCCTAACTGCTGGAGGGTCCCAGAATGTAGAGCCCAGCCAGGGCTGAAGTTCACGGTCAAGTGGAAAGACGAGTGCGTGAAAGCTGATCTGCCCTGCGCGGCTCACGCCAGCCATGCTCTTGCCAAGGTCTATTTGCTTTTGCCTCCCACGTGGCTGTGAGCAGAGAGGGGAGATGTGGATCCTTTCTGTTCTATTTTACTGTTTATGCTCTGCAGTGATTTTTGCTATGTATCCACTCCTGCTTTGCACTGTTATTTTGGGAGCCTGGGTTTCCTGGTAAGACAAGATCATGGTTCAGAAGTAGAAATTACATTTACCCTGTCTTTGCTGCATCCCATCTGGTGTATCTGCAGTTCACGCTGGGACTTGGGGGATTTTCATGAAGGTGACTGATCATACCCCAAATCATGTTTTCACGTAGGAACAGGCCAGGGCATATGGTGCTCCTTTATGTCTCCGTGGCAATGTAAATTGTGGTATGTAGGATCCCATGGCAAGCATCTCAGCTCAATCTCTGCAGAGGCACAAAAGGAGAACATACGGATTCTATTCAGTGCTAGAAGTTACAAAGGTGTTGTTTGGCTATGGTAGCTATAAGTAGATGTTTTGTACAAGAAGAATGGTGTTTGACCAGGCGTCTCTTATACTGAGAGATGAACAAAGGTGAAATAATGAAGGACTCCTTCCCATGATAAATGAATAATGAAGTAGGTTTAGAATGACTGGTGCAGCAGATACATGAAATGATTGAACGTGTCGTGCCTCCTAACCACAAATACATCTCCTAGAACAGCTGGAGGCACCAGTTAGGACTCATCCTTCCAGCAAGATGCGACTGGTCCAGTCCATAGCAACACTTCTTGAGTGGATATAGCTCACTGGTATGCTTGCCAAGATGACAAACAAGGTACTGTGCTCTCTGCCTGCTGTCCTGCATATCGTTAGGAGCTCTCCCTGCAGTGCTTCTTGATTTATGCCATCATTGGCCATCTGAAGTGTGGAGGTTAATTTTGGCTGCTTCTCTCGTGCATCCCTGTGTAGCGGCCTTTGCTGTTTGGTGCTCAGCTATCAGACTGGCTGAAGATCAGTGGCTACGTGGCAGGTTGCCTTTCTCAGGTTTCCTCCCTTGCATGTGCACTGCATGCAGCTGCAGGCTCAGCTCTCGTTAGGCTGCAGGAGCAGCCCTGCTGCGTGGGTTCATGTGTGCTTGCTCAGGGTGACAGGCTTATCATGCTGGGGAAGAAGCTGGGCGCCACTCAGGAAAAGGCCAGGTGAGAGGAGAGACACATGAACCACACCTGGTGGTGCGAAGGCACCCGGACCATCCAGCAGACCCTCTGCTCCACACTACGTTTCCCTTCTGCTTTGTAGCAGAGGCATGGCTTCTAGGCCAGGACTCGCACTGTGACTGGCAGCAGACATGTGGACGTGTGTAGGCAGTTACACCGCCCTGGATACGAGCGCAGGTGGGGCTAATCTCAAGTCTAACAAAGATTTGGAGCCTCCAACTTCTAGCTGTTGTGCACACATTTAATTTATCTCCGCTGGATTTTGTAGGGACTCTGCTCTGCATCTTTCTCAGCTCATGGCAGAGAAAATGTCTTATCTGGATGTAGCAATTTTATCTGGATGTGGTTTTTTATCTGGATGTAGCAATTCGTGATTAGGATTTGAAGAGAGGACTTACAACAGCTTGGCTGAGTTTTACATACTTATTTTACACTGTCGGCAAAAAAGATCAAAGTGGGATGAGCAGCTATGATTTGCTGTCACTAATTATCTGATTAAAACCTCAAACACAATAACTTTTTTATTTGAGTTCAAAAACATGTATTTAGAAAGAGGTGTGTAGAAGAAACATAATTTATTCTCAGGATCATCCTTAAAAACAACATTCCATATATTCCTGGATCCTGCTTTTTCTGTAGTTGGGGTCACTGGAGGTGTTCTGCTCAGTGAATCTAGCACTGCCTTTCTAGTGCTTCTTTCCTGCTGCCTTTCAGAATTTGTAGAGATGTATTTTTTACTGAAAGTGACAACTAGAACAAAGGAAGTATGTTTTCAGTGATCTGACTTGGCAAACAGACTGTTTTTAACCCTTGTGTTTAAGTACCACCTGTGTTATGGTGATAAGAACAGTTAAGGAAGAACAGCTGCTCTGCAAGTGTACCTTCATGATTTTGCTGACCACAAAATCTCTCATTTTGCCACGGGGAATGTAGCAGGCAATTCCTTCCACATCACTTGCTGAGAACCACTATATATTGGCAACAGCAAATTAATCCTTTTAAAGATCAGTTGAGATAGATGCTCTCACAAAGTGCATTAGTCTTCAGGTAGGTTCAAGTAAGGATGTGCAAGGAAACTCCATTTGCCTTGGCCCAATAGAGGGGTGAGCTTTTATAATTTCCGTGATCGTCTGAAGCACAGAATTCCTGCACTGAGAGACGGTGGGCCATACTGGTGCAAGATTTGTCTGTCTGCAAATCGCCTTCTGTTCTTTTAGAAGAGACGTGATATTCAGGCGGAAGCACAAGCTAATGGTTGTAAAGCAAAATGCTTCAAAGATGACCAAGAAGGAAGAAGAAAACAGAATTAGTCCAGCTTAGTGAACAGAAGTCGTGCTTTAAATATGTGCTGGCTTACATACGTGTGTGCTTCCTTCCATTTAAATTCCCACGTCAAAACAGATTCTTTAGGGAAGCGCTGGAAGAGCAGTGTATCCAGTTAAGGGGTGTAATATCTTCCTCTGCAAAAGGGCACTGGAGGAAGAGGTTATTTTAAGATTATATGCATACAGGTTGCAGTGCTAACAAACATTCCTATGGATAGATTGTGTAAACACTCATGTATTTAAAGGCAGGCTTCATGTCAGCTTTTCATGGTACATCCAGAGCTCTGCCTTGCAATCTGTAACCATGGATCCCATCAGCGGTGCCTTTGCTGCTCATGTAGAAGTTCAACTATCCGCAGTGTGCATCTGAAAGATGTAATTTAGGCCCAGGTTGGCCCTGCATGAGGTTTATCCTGCTCTGGGTAAAGACAATGGATCTATCGACTTAAATGGGGACGAGCCCGGGCCCACTGCCTTTGGCATAGGACATTGTCTAGGCTAGCAGGTCTCTGTGTAAATAGCTTGCAGAACCTTTGATGGCTGCTTCTGACGCTCAGCCACTTGCCTCACATGTAGGCAAGTTATTCGGCGACGGGAGGTTTGGCGCAGTATCCAGTTCCAGAGTTCCGAATGGAAAACACGCTCTCATGCCTGAGGCGCGCTGCAGCCGGCTGTGCAGAGCTCCGCACCGCGCTGCCCTGCCTGCTGCTGGGGGCTCTGTGCAGGAGCTGCTGGGGGCTCTGTGGGGCGGCAGCCCCTCCTGCAGCGCTGCCCAGCTGGGCGCCCGCAGAGCCCTGTGGCCACGGCGAGCCAAAGCCGGCTGCTGCCAGGGAACGCTGCGCCACAGATCTTCACTTCTGCAGTTTTTACAGGGGTGTAAAGCGCTGCTCTGCAGGAAAACGGTGCCTGTTTTACTTGGCGAGGCCAAGCTCGGGCTCGAGGACATTTTGAGGCTCTTTGACTCGCTCTGTACGGAGCAGACCGGTTTGGAGTTCAACTACACCTCCCGAATTGGAGTCATGGCGATTCAATTGACTGCGTTGTCAGATTGTTTATATTCCTCTTAGTATTAAATCTTTCATTCCTAAGAAAGGCCACCTTAGACAAATGGTTTATTTCACATAATGGGTTATTTACATTTTTGGATGCAAAAACTAGTTACGTATTTGGTGATGACAAGTGTGGATGTTCTGTGTTTAAAAACCAAAATTGCAGCGTTGTTCGTGTAACAAACCTCCTGTTCCACACTCTGTCAAAGTGCCCGCCGCCTTCAGCCTGAATAATGACTGCAAGATTTGGTCTTCTCTCTGAGGATTTTCAGTTTCTCATGGAAGTATGCTTGTACACAGATGAAATACATATGTTTGTTTGAAAATGAATGGCTACACTGATATTTTAGATATGCTGAGTGAAACGGTATAATCCATAAATACGGGCAAACACTTCATGGTGCAGCAGTGCTTGCATTGTGTTTTTCATTCTGTAGTGAAGTTTATGACTTTGGCCTTTCATTCCAAAACAGACTTTTTTTTCTCCTACTTTTCCCATGAGCACAAATTCTTAAAAAAAGAAAGAAAAGGATCGAGCAGTCTGATTAACAAAACTAAAACTCTTCACTGAAAAGTTTCTCTTTTTTTGACAGTTTTATTTTGCAGTTTATTTTACAGTCTATTGAGCAACATTAGTTTCAAAAACTGAAAAAAGTATTTCCAAAGAGGCAGAAATAGAATGCTTTGTTTTAGCTGAAATGATTAATCACCATCTTTACTTTAAAACTAAAGTTTTTTCCAGGGTGTTGTGTGCTTGACAGGCTGTGTGCCGTGAGGCATGGTTGTCCATCAGAACATTTCCAACTGACACCGGCATGAAGTCGCAACAGTTTTTGTTTTGAGATAAAGCCCAGTTTGTCTAATCAATTGATTTCTGCTTGGGGTTCAAGCTCCATGCACGAGTCTCCCTGAACATGGGTGGGATCCAGCCCTGCTGTGGGGGATGGGGGGGGATGGCTTTGCTTAAGCAGGAGAGGAGCTGAGGCCAAGTGCTGTCCCCGTTGAGGGGGAGGTCAGGTCAGAGCTGTGGGCAGTTCTATCGGCTGTCCAAGTGGAGAAAACACACCAAATTGTATCTTAAATATTCAGGTTAACCTCTGCAGGAGGACTAGCAGGTTTAACACCAACCATACCAGATTTATGTGCATTCAGCTGTCGTACCGCTGACGTACAATAGAAGAGATCAGACTGCATTTCTTCTGAAACCAAGGCCGTTTCTCTATGGAGGTGCATAGGCAAAGCTCTGCTGCTGTGCCAATGGCACAGCCCTGCTCACAGTGCCACCTCCTGCCCATGCCATGGGAGATGTGCTGCAGGCCTGCAGGCGCAGGAAGGGTGGGAGAGCTGGGTGTTAAATCTATGCACGCTTCAGGTGCCCTGCATGAATAGCTGCTTATTTTTGGCAGACGATGCACCCTCTGGTGGGAGCCTGCTGGGGACTATTCCACCCCTGCACACAGAGCGCTTGGAAAGCCTCCGAATCAAAGCAGTACTGGTCTTGATGCAAAGCCAATGGAAATATCTACATTACATTTAATGGCCTCTGGAGCAAGCACTTACGGAAATGTGATGTCTTACTGGGCTGCTTGCTACAACCACACCGATGAAGGTGAGTTGTTCAAATGCCTCCAAAATACTGAAAGTATCAGCTTTAAACTTGATGTGCCAGCTTCTTTTCCTTTTTTTTTTTTTTTTTTTTTTTTAATTTTTTTAATTTTCTCTTTGGAAGGACAGATCATTTTAGTCTGAAAAGTGAGAAGTTTGACTTTAGGAACTAAAATGTATAAAAAAGGGAACCCCTGATAGCTTTCGGTCTGTGCCACAACAGATGCTCCCCCATTCAGACAGCTCAGGCTGTGGTCCTCCTTCCTGCAGAAAGAGAGCCCCTCATGATGTTCCCCTCAGACCTTAATGAGTTTAGTCTGCATTACTTCCTCTTCTGGTGACATTATCAGAAGAAATTACTGTGTACCATTACCTTTCGGCAATGAAGGCTGACAGGGCCTCCCTCCTCTCTCCTCTACCAAGCTAAGTGCACTTCCCCAAGACAGGAAGGTATTGTCTAGCTTTGACCCTTTGAAGTTCCCCTCACCTCCACCTACAGCTTGCTGCAATTTCAGTCTGTGCTCCCCTGTCCTGTGTGCTCAGAGGTGGTGGATGCCCCTGTGACTGTTACAGCGGTGATACCCAGGACAGAGGATGCTGCGCAGGGCTCCCCGTCACCCCTCCTGTCCAGTCCTGTTGGCTGGGCCTGCTGAGGAGGGGCATGAATCTGCAAGCTGAGAAGGCTGAGGGGGTGTAGTGTAATTATCTCTCAGGTGACTTCAAAACTGCTGGAAGAAAGAAAAACGCGCCCAGAAAAAAATGGCCTCTCCAGTGGTGAGAAGCGAACACCTCACCAAAGTTCAGCATTCATGGTTATTTCCACTGGTTTCTTGCTCAGCAGCAACCCGTTTGAATGGGCCTGGTGCTTGTCCTGGTGTTTGTCCTGTTACCAGGTTGCTCTTGATGGCCCTGGGCTGAGCCAATGGAGATGCACAGACTGTGGCAGGTTTGTGACACTGAACCCAGGGTTCTGGCCTATTTGAGGAGAAAAAAAAAAAAAAAATCATAAAGCAGTCAAGTTTAATTATTCTTGGAATAACTGCATGTGATCTCCTTAAGTATTTTTTACAGCAGACAAAGCAGTGCTGTCTGGCTGCACAACACTCCGGGCTGTGGTGGGCATGCAGCACAAAGCCAGCCTTCCTGCTCCCCATTGGTGCACTGCAGCAACAGAATTGGTGTGGAGATGTGGGAATGTGCTGCCTGCAGGGTGCAGCTTGGTGATCCCAGCACCGCTCACTCCCATTGCACCTCAGAGACAAGCATGACTGAATGTGTGCTAGCTTAGTTGGTGGTGACAAATTCTCATAACCATACCCTATGAATGCCAAATTAAGTCCTTGGTGAATGAGGGCTGCATTCGGAGGCAGCTAATTGTGTCTGTCCTGTGCTGTATATTCCATGTTTGTATACATGACTGTTCAATATCTTACAAATTTTCTCACGAAATCAAACAACACCCCTCTTAAGGGAGTGGTTTCCCAGCAGTTATGAAAAACAAGATGTTTTTCATCTGGAATACACAGAACTACAGCCAAACAACACTTTGTTACAGAGTCTTTTCCCCTTGATTTTACTTTTAAGCATTCATTGCGTGGCTGTATCATTCATCTTGAGCATTTCTGAGGAGTGTGTCCCAGGAGGGTTTTCTCTCCTTAGGACTCTGCTGGCCTCACTTTATGTCTTTTGGCTGTGTCTGCAGCCAGGCATTGTTTAGCCTGCATTATGTGAGTCAGAATGGTTTCAGTTTACATACACTTTATCATTCTGTATCTCCAATAAAATCACTATACCCAGATACTTAGACCTCTATACAGTTAGATAAAGAGCTGTAACTGTATGCATGAACTCCAAGGGCACTATAAATGCCTATAAATATCTATCTAGGAAAAACGAGGAGGCCTTGTTGCAAAAAGGAGTATCTCAATTCCTGTCTGGTAACTTTGAGTAACAAATGCACTGTTCTGTGGCATCAGCACTGGGACGGTGAAAAAAGGCTCGGGAAAATGTTCCCATTTCAGAGCCTCTTGGCTTCAGTGCTGACTTCGTGGGTGCTCAGGAGAAGAATCTTCTCTCCTGACCGTGACTTCTTTGCTTCTTTCTTTCACCTCGTAGGGGAAATTCACTCTTCAGAGAAGGAGCCGATGCAGTTGTTAGCAGCAGTTAGTTCTGGTATTGCTTTCTTCCCTTTCTTCTGTCGCCCAAGATGCTGCATTGCAGGCAAATTCTGTGGCAGTGCTTGAAAGCAGCACCCCCTCCGAGTGCCACGGACGGGAGCTAACGTGGCACGGTCCTGTGTCAGCATGGAGCAGCTGGACCACCGCTTCTCAGGGGGCGCTTCTGGCTGCGGCTGCTGTTTGCCAGGGGGAACAAAGGACCTTTCCTGCTCCCAGGTGTGACTGCAAGTCTCAGACCCTGAGTGAGGTGTTGCTGTGGATTTGCATTCCCATCACTCTTCCTAAAACTATAGCTTATATAAAATTTCATTAACCCAGTTACTTGGTTCAGAACTTGGAGAATTAGTATACTTTCCTGTAACTGAAGATTTCATATAAAGCTTGATCTTGGTGTAATTCTCAGTCTCTTTTGTAATTTTATTAGGCCTCAAAGTTTTCTGTGGCCGGGGGAAATACTCTATGTAAAGCTCAGAGCTTCATCTGGTAGTGATTTGTCATTTACCATGTTTTGGGCTTGCTGCCAGGTCAGCTGTCACCAAATGAAAGGAAGACCAAGGAATAAAATGATTATCAGGAAAAGGCTTAGAAAGGTTGCAAATGAAATAAACGAAGAATAGCTTAAAACTGAGAGGAGGATATGTATAATCAATCACAGAAATCACAGGGCAGGCAGCAAGGGGGCTCGGGTTTCCCCTCGACTGGAGTCCTTTTCACACTCAAGGCCCTTTATTGTTATCCTTCAAAGATGTGTGATCGAGTGGACCACCAAGACAAAAATCCTAGTGAACCTGTAAAACCATGATTACCTCCACTTTGTGTCTCTTTATATGCAGTATCCGTTATTAGTGATATGGTGTCTGTTACGATTATGTGTTCTGCAGTGAGAGGGGAGGCTGAGATGCAGGCAAGGAGAGAACAAAGGGCTGCCCCAGCAGTGCTGCACAGGGCAGGGATCAGAGAGGGATGTCCTGAGGTGCACCTCTCACACCTGGAACCGCTGAGAGAAGGTCCTGGGAGTTAATGGGAGTTTTGGTTTGAAGGAGTAATCAAGACAGAAGAAAAAAATTGTAATTCGTGCATCAACTTTCAGCGGTTTTATTTGGTTTACGTAAGGGGTTGTTTATTTATGTTTTGACTACTGGGTTTTGGATTAAATGCACACTTAGACAGGGATTGCGAGTTGGTGTTGTGGAAAAACAATAGGCCAAGAAGAAAAGGATGGTTCAACAGATACTTTATGCACACATTAGCCTCTCCTCAAGCCTGCGAACCTTTCTGGGGACAGTTCTGCAGCTCTGTCAGCAGCCAGCTGTGAAGGGAATTTCCCACAGCTTTTGATGTGTTCTTAGTTTAGTCGTTTTTGTTCTCAGCTATGTGAGGTCAGTCAGTAAAATTGAATAGCTGCAGAGGCAGACGGATGGCTGGCAGAGGTCTCACCATGCCGCTGTATGGCTGTGCTGTGCCCTGCTGCAGGGCTGCTCTGGCGTAGCGCAGTGCGCTGCCCTGCCTGCTCGGATCGCTGCACACTGTGTGAGCGCCCCTGTGCAGATGGCTGTGTTGAGCCCTGGGTCAGGAAGGCATGAACCCATCCTTCCATTTCTTGGTGGGGTTGCACTGAGAGAACGGGCATGCTGGTGCAGAAGCAGTTTCTTTTATTCACCCTTGCGCAGAGGTCAGAGGTGAGCGATGAAGTCTGGGCCCTCCGTAAGAGCAGGAGCACTGTAATCCTCCTGCACGTACCTGATGTGCAGGTGTAAGCTTCTCTACATGCGTGTCACCTCTTGATACAACAGCGTTGTACGAAGAAGCAGTAATTCCACAGGATGAGAGACCACTTGCTGTCCAGTTAATGTATACTATCACTGCTATGGAAGAAGGGCTCAGCTGTCTCCTGGGCTTCTCCCAGTGTTGATGCTGTCCTTGGAAAAGCCAGTAGGGAAACGCCGTTCTGCCTTCTCCCAGCCCCAGAGGAGTTGCCTGAAGAAGATGATTGTTTGTGAGATTGGTATCCTGGGGCACCAGGGAGGAAAGGAGGGAAGGCTGAATGAATTTTTCAGCGACTTTCATTTAATCTCTCTGCGAAGGAGGATGAGCAGTGATGTTCCCATGCTGGTGGGACTGCAGCTCCTGAAGCCCTATTCACATGAGCAGTAACAGCAAGCATGGGTATTTGTTGGGCCAGAGAGGAGCAACACTGGAGGCAGCATTCTATCACTGTAAGTCAGGTGCACCCCCTGGGCTGGCGAGTGAGCCTGGCTGGGCTCCTTCATAGTAGCACAGAGCCTGCAGAGCTGCATGGCCTTGGCACTGAGCTGGGGAGGAGCAGACTGAACTCTGATGCGATGTGTGAGGAGGCTGGGGTTCTGACCTGTGATCAGTGGGAAGAATAGAAATTTTCTTTTACTTGCATTGTTGAAAAAACTTCAGTCAGTGTATGCAGACAAGCTGACTTTCCCTTGCTACTTAGTTGATGTCCATCTAATAATGTAATGATGTCCTTAGCTTTTCTGTTATGGTGCTTTTTCTCCCCGTTTTTTTTTTTTTTTAATTATTTTTTATTTTTTCCCCTCAAATCCACTTGCTCTTCCTTATTTGCAGTCCTTATTGTTGTTATCCTCCTCTGGTTACTAGTGCTACTTTCCTTTCCTGCATTCCCTTCCAAATCCACTGGTGCTCTTCCTGCCTTTAATTTTTCCCCCGCTTTGAGATGCATATTGCCTTAGCTACCTTCCCCGCTGTGCCAAATTGGTCCTTGAGGAAGGCAGTGCCTTTCCTCATCACATAACATGCTGATTTTCCCTTGCAGAAAGCAGTGGCTGCTGTCAAGGGAGGACTGGCCTTGAAGATATGTGACTTGATATCTGTGATGGTTGTAGTCTTCCAGTACACAGTGAGTGAAATTTTCTTGTCTTGTCCTGTTCTGTGGTCTTTTTTTCCCCTCTTACTTTCTTTCTCAAAGGTGCACTGGTACACACAGAATAAGGAGCTTAAATTGAGCTGGTAGCAGTTTCCTTGTGATATCAGAACACTGCAATACAGCTCTGTTTTACTCAGGAGAGTAGAATGCTGCTGCTTTAGTGTCAGATGCACTCTATTGCGCCACTTGTTCTCTCCACCCAAAGACTTCATTGGTGCTGAATACTTGAATATGGTGGTGAGCAAATGAGTCTGTACCTTTTTAAAATAGTTATAGAAACTTAAATAGTGAGCCAAATGGAGGACTATGATCAGGGAAACGTGTTCGGTTTTTTTCCAGACCTTTAGACTGACTTCCTTAGTAGTAATGAATACAGTGTTACATACAAACCTAACTTAGGAAATGCTAATTTGAACTGAATCTTGTGGGTACAGCATGTGCTAGAAGAAATATCGGTGTATTGTTCTTCAACTTTTAGTTAGTGAAGGTCAGGATCCACTTAGAAATAGAAGGAAAGGCTGCTGAGATAATTCAGAAATCCTGAGAAAGACTGCTGGAAAACACAGCAGTGATGACTTAGAAATGGATTTGTGTTCAGAATCACAGAATGGCCTGGGTTGGAAGGGACCTCAAAGATGATGAAGCTCCAACCCCCCCGCAGGCAGGGCCACCAACCTCCACATTTCACAGCAGCCCAGGCTGCCCAGGGCCCCATCCAACCTGGCCTTGAACACCTCCAGGGATGGACAGGGCATCACAGCCTCTCTGGGCAGCTGTTCCAGCACCTCACTGCTCTCACAGCAAAGAAATTCTGCATCTGTAGAGCAGTGACATATTTACTTTTTTATATTTGGGAAATGTGGAACTCTATGTCATGCTTTCCTAACTGTGAAAATATCTACGGCCATCACACTGACAACACAATAATTCAGCAGATCTGCAGAGGTCAGCCTTTGAAATGTGTTTTAGTGTGTCTCTGTGCATCATTTGAGTCTGTGTAAGAAGCAAATAAATTAGTGTGGTGCAATTCAGCCTGTTCCACACTGCAGTGTGTCATGTTGAAGAATCAGTGGGAAAAGTTGCCAGAAAAAGAAGATGTGTAGCGTTCTGATCCCAAGCTGCCAGCTGCTCCTTGCTGAGAGCCTGCAGTGTTCTTGGATTCACACCCACAGCTTCACTCAAATACATCGGTTAGCAGCTAATACAGTTAATAATGAGAAGGTGCATTTACCTCTTTATTGCTGTTGTTACTGACATTCTGAATAAATGTAGGCTACAGGGGTTCATATGGCAGCTTTGTTGGAAACAAGCGAAGGTAAATGCTGTGGGGGTTGGCAGACTTCATCTGCTGCCATCCTTGGAGACGCTGAAACCTGATCTATTGTCAGAGTTCCCTCACTTTGAGCAGGGGTTGCCAGATTGCCTTCCACGGTTTCTTCCAACCAAAATTATTTTATGATTCATGATAACAGCATTTTAGAAAAAAAAAAAGAAAAAGTTTGGCTTATTCATTTATCCTCTGCTACTGCTGCTTTTCTGTGAGAATGTCCCATTTTGAGAAACGGCTTCACAAGATTTCTGATTTTTTACTGATACATTTATGAGCAATTTGTGCTCCCTTTGTACAGGTGATTAATTGGTCAAAATCCATGTGTTATACAAACAAACAAACAAACAAATAAACATTTTCCTTGATTTTCTTAATCTAAGCTGCAGGATTTATCTAACACTTCTGTCTTCTTACAAACAATATGAATGCTGTTTCTAAGCTTTCCTTGGTAGAATAATAACAGTATCCTTTGAAAACAGGAAAAGTGAAAAGAAAATATTTACAATCCTAAATAAAATATCTATCCAGGCAGGCAACAGCTCTGACAAAGACAGGGGATGTCCTGAGGCCGACAGAAGTCAGTGTAGTCATGTGGGCAGTAAGAATGGCAGGGAAGGGTAAGAACTGTCACTTTGTCTCTGAATTGAAAGAATTTATCACAACATTTTTCACTGCACTGTAAGTAGCTAACAGACTAAGTGCAAATTAAATATGCTTCCAGGAAGACTTTCTCAGCTCATTACAGTCTTTTTTTTTTTTTTTTTCCAAGCTTACAGATGACCTTACCACTATTTCCACAGAATCATAGCTAGGATTGCAGAATACCTGTGGCTGACTGGGACCTCTGCCAGATATTGCCCAGCATGACCCTCCTGCTCAGGCAGGGGCAGAGAGAACAGGCTGCCCAGGACCGTGTCCAGTTGAGTTGTATCTCCACAGATGGAGACTTCACAAGCTCTCTGGGTAACCTCTGTCAGTGTTCAACCACCCTCACAGCGAAAAATTGTTTCCTTATGTTCAGAAGGAGCCTCCCGTGTTTCAGTTTGTGCCTATTGCCTCTTGTGCTGTATTCATACACACAGTAAGCCTGTCCTGAACATTTCCTCCCTGAGACAGAAGAGCCCCATATCTCAAACTCTGCTTATTGCCCAGCCCAGGAAAGCAGCTCCCCAGGGCAGAAAGATGCAACAAGCTTGTTCCTGCAAGATTTCCATCTTATCTCAGACTTGTAGACTTGATGAAACTCTGTGAAACACAGAGGAATTTCTCAGAGGGCTCAGTGTCCTCAGGAGCCACACTTGCTGCCTGCAGCCCTCCTGGCACGCTGTCCTTGTCTGGGCACAGCCCCGGCACGAGCCAGCAGCTCAGTGGGTCTCCTCTTGGAGGCTGCTTCTGGACAGTGCTCCCCTCAGCGCTCCTGCCTGAACCAGCTTCTCCACTGCTGCCAGACAGGAGAAGCTCAGCTCAGCCCGGTTCAGCTGCTTTGGGCATATTTGGGACACGTCAGGTCAGAATGTTACGCTTTTGATAGGCATGGGTCAACTGTTCCAGGCTGAAAGCAAGGGCGTGCTTCACTTGGTTTTTCAGTGCAGTGAGCAGTGATAGCGGAGGGGTGAGATCGGTCAGAATACGGAGCAACCTGGACACATGGACAGTGTTATTATGTATAAAAACAGTTGAAACTTAAAACTGATTGGAAAAAAAGAAGTGACACAAAAATGAGATTCTTTTTGATGACAGGATCGACTTCCATTAAACCATCCACAGTTGAGAGCTTGCTGCCTTAAAGAGGCAAATGGCAATCTTGATTTAAAACAAACAAATAAATCTCCCCTTTTTCCTGTTTGCTTATGCCACTATTCCCACTATGTAATCTGAGCATAAAGGAAAGCATGCTGCTAAACTTTCTGAAGCCTTCATTTAGCATCTGCATGTAGAACTTTAAAAGAAAAAATACAAACAAGTTGAACGTACATATGGAGACTTGGAAGATTGTATCACAGATAAGGAAAACGCTTAGGATTTTCTTTTTGTATGTGTAATGCCTTTGCAACCTACTCGCAACGTTATTCCCTGCATGAGGGCCCCCTAATTATTTCATCATGCAGCAGGAAATTCTGGTAGGTCATATATAAACAGCCCGAGGCAGGGACCTCTTCATCAGATAGAGCGTGACATCTGACATCTGCGCAGCCTGCCGCTCGCATGCCACAATTAGCCAGGCAGCCCCAACACTAATGCAAGAGCAACTGGGAGCGTGGGGCTAACCGGTGTGGCAAAGGTCTCCCCTAATCCCGACACAAACATAGGAAGTGTCCCTTCCTAGGCCCACGTCCACGCTGAGCTCAGCAGCGGCGCAGTGCTGCCTGCCCACACGCTGTGGGGCCCCGGCCCTCCTTCGCAGCAAGCTCTGCCCACGCGTGAGGAGATGCACACAGCCCTCTGTAAGCTCCGTGCAGAGCCAGCTGTCTGCAGAAGCTGTGCCGCAGCCAGGATGCTGTGCCAAGGCAGCAGAGGAGCAGCGCAGTTACTGTGCCGTGCTTGGAGCATGCCCTGGCACTGGGGCACCGCTGGGGATGGTGTGGCTCCACCAGCTGAGAGGCAGAGATCACGGTGAGAAGCAGCTGGGAGCAGGAGACAGCTGACAAATCAGGTGACTGTGAGGAATCAGGGCTCTGTGTCACACACGATCCACAATTGCTTATTTTTTCTTTTAACCGTACTTATTTTTTTAGTTCCTCTGTTAAAAAAAAAAAAAAAAGAAAAAGCAAATTATTTTTCCTAAAATGAGTAATGGTCAGTGGTATTTCCTTGGCACAGAAAAATGGCTCCTAAGAGAAATTGTTGCAAGTAGCATTCCAGGGAGAACTTTGAAGTAAGTGGAAAAGTGCAGGAAAAGCATGTGCCACCATGCTGCCCTCCAGCATTTTTACCTGAAATTCCCTGCTCTTCACCTCCCCTCCCTGTGCAGGCTTGCCCAGGTCCTGCCGTGAGCTCAGGAGGGCTGTTCAGCACTGCTGGCTCTGGCACTTGGTTAGCTCATGTGCCTTTCTTGGATGAAAGAGACCCCGGGAAAAACAAAGGAAAACTCCAATTGAAGGAATGCCTCAGGGAAAGAACAGTTCCATAAGGTGACGTGTTTCTTCCCTCTGGTGTGTATTTCCACAGCCTTCAAACATACCACTCTCTTTCATTCCTATTAATATTGCTGTTGTTGTTCAGACTATTGGTTTGTATTTTCATACACCATGGCTGCATTGAACTAAAACTTTTTTTTCCTGAATGCATTTTTGGTCTTCAACCTTAAGTCCAGTCCTAGCAAAGTCTATGTTTAGCAGTTTTCTGCGGTCTTTCAAAATCTATTTACATAGGAAAATGTTCTTTTTGTTAGTGTGCATTTAAAAACATGATAAATTCTACAAGATTGAAGAAATCGAAGGCAGCCTCTTAGGCTTGCTATAGGACTGCTGGGCACGAGCTCTGCTGAATCTCGCACTAAGAGTCTTCATACAAACAATTCATAATCGGTCTTTTGTCAACTTTCAGTCATTCAGTAATGCTTAGGATTTCCTGAAAAGTCAACTTTTTTCTCCCCCCAGGGTAGGTGACCGAATCAGGTTAAGTTTGTTTGCTGCAATCAGCCATTTTACAGTCAAAGTGTATTGCCACTGAAACACCTATTTTCCTCTGCTCTTCCCCAGCATACTGTCTGCATTAGCTGCATTTATAACCAGCCAGTTCCTCGTTAACTTTTTTCCCAAGCTACCATTCCCTTATTCCATCACGACAAATTTGACTGTGAACTTTTACTTAGACAAGTGTAGCACAGAGTATTTTTTTCTGCAATTTGTGGAAGTTTAAAATCTAATATCTGTGATGGATTTTCTGTAAGCTTTCTGCTTACAGCTTAAATAATTGTGTTCTTATCCTGTCTGCATTCCTGACCTTGGTGGTATTCCTCAACATCTCTTTTTCTGTACGTTTAATAAAGGGAAATATTCAACCTTAAAACTTTCAGATTTGCCTGTCAGTGAAAAAATAAAAAACCTACAACCTCTTTTACACAGCTTTTAAGGGGAAGTTCCCATTTACTTGTAGCTTTCTCTGCTGTATTTGCAGCCTAAGACCAGGATGTTCAGCTGGAAGCGATGTCATTTTCATTTTTCTTTAATCCATAAGCAAGAACAGTGTCCTATGAATGTAAGGCTAACATTACCAACAGCAAATGATGGTGCACTGCCAAACTTCAAAGCATTCAGTTTATTGTCATCTTATTACAGAATAGATAACAGATCATTTCCCCCCTTCAATAAACATTGAAGCAGTAGTTGTCACAGGGGTGGGTTAGGAGGGAATCCTCTCAATCCATTTTTTAATTCACTTTTCTGTGCAAAAGGGAGCCAGCACGCTGGTCACAAACTGGTTTCCCCAGCAAGAATTATCTAATGGAAATTAATGGCGTTCAATTTGCTGTAAATGGAACAGTCCTGTAACTCTGGCAGTGAGTTGTCACTTCGTGTGCTTTGAAAAATGTTCACAAACATTTTCATTATATTTAGAAGATACACCAGAGTCATTGTTACGATTCTTTCTGTCTTGCACTGTTCTGCCTCTGACAGCTCCTGGCAGGTAACTGGGGAAGCTCTGCAAGAACTGCCCCTAGGCCTTGTGGCAATCGTTGTGGAGCCATGTCAGACGATTCCTTGACAGGAAGTGCAAAGTGGCTCCTTCACTGGAAGTGGGTCTTGATTTGCGGGTGTTACCCTTACAGCCCCTCTCACAAACCTGGCTATGATGCAGGTGGGGACACAATTCGAAATCTGCTTTAAAAAGATTGAAACAAGTACAGTTAGCATAAATAAGAACCTCAGCTTAGGCTATGATCGCCGTTTCTGTTGCTTCTCCCTTTCACTGATTGATACACCTCAGACATGGTGCACCATGAAGTATTATCACATGACATGTGTGGGGTAAAATTAACTTCTTTCCAGAGTAATCCAGTGTGCAGTGTTTCTAGAAAAACTACAGTTATTCTGTTAATACTCCTCAAACAGTTTCTCTCTACTTTTCATCCATTTCCAAAATAATTTCCTTCTGTTGCTGGTTTCATTCTATGCTATGAAGCCTTCTGCTGAAGTCTCAGGAGTTCAAGCCATAGACTTTCCCCCAAGGAACTCATGTTCTCCTCAAGTAATTGCCTACTTGTATGCTGATCACTTCCAGAGAGCTCTCCTAGGTCTGCCCCAGAAACCTTAGTCTTGCTAGGAGAGGCTGAGCTGTTACTCTGATTCCAAGCCCTGATCCCCAAACCTTTGCACTGTAAAATCTTGGTGCCTTCCTCTGCAGGCACAAAGATTCCCAGGGGCCTTTTTCACAAGGTTCTTTTGTTGCTGGCCCTGGTCTTCCCTTAGTTTTTAGTACAAAAGCAGAGGTCATGTTTGAGATCTCTAGCCTACCAGAACACAAAACTATGTAAATGGCTTTTATCTGAGGCATGCAGGTAGAAACCTTGGGACTGTATAAGGGCTTTGGGGTTGATTTCTATGTAATGAGTTGGTTTCTTCTTCAGGCTTAATTTTCACATTGAAAACAAAATGTAACTGCCCCATTATAGACATGAGCCAGGCACCCACTCCAAGGAGGCAGGGTACCAGGAGAGGGCTTTGCAGAAGGGGAGCAGGCTAGGGAAACACGGTCCTGACTCAGCAGACCAGGATAGCAGCATTGCTAGATGCTGCTGCAGAGCCAGATACCCTTCCAGGTTGCTTGTTGTCTCCATGTGGTTGGGCAAGATGGCCCTTGGCAGTGCAGATAGCTGCATGCATTGTCCAGGTAGAAAACACGGGGAAGCAGCATTACTGTCAGCACAGGAGAGAGGCCAATACTCAGCCAAATGTGAGCACTAACAGGCCATGACGGCCCTAACCTGCCTTGTTCAGGGCTCACAACCACCCTCCTGCCCATGGGACCAGGAGTCCCACTTAAACTCGGGCCCTGTTCTTCAGTCTTTGCCTGAATGATATTGCAGTGGTGCTTTTCTGCTGGGTAGACCTTCAGGCCGTGCTGCAGGTAGCTTGTTACCTGATCAGATCTCAAATGTAAGCTGAAGCTTATCTCCAATCCTGTCTTTGGCTCTGTCTCCTGGGCAGGCTTGAGCTCACATGGTACGCTTGTTTCCAGTCCTGTCTCTGGGTCCATCTCCTTTTGATCCTGATTGAATTCCCTGGCTGGATGTTGGACCCGATTAATCTCCATGCCTTGTCTGGGGCTGTCAGTAGATGCAGTTACCAGCCCCTGGCTCTCTTCGTGTGCCATGAGGTTGCACCAGTATCACCCTCAGCTCATTTCTGGTATGTGATTGCTGCTCCCTGCAGCCCTGTCCCAGCACAGCTTTTCCTGATGCAGGGGCAGTGAGGGCTGCTGCGGCCAGATCTGAGGACAAAATACAAAGAGAACAAGTAACTATGGGAGACCTGGGCTTGGTGAGGCTGAACATGATGAGCTGTGTACTCTTCTGTACTCCTTGCTCTTATGTGCGGAGGAGAGGCTGAGCAATGTGGAGTTCAAAGCTGCCATCTCAGGAAACAGCGCCAAGAATGACACACCCTGTGGAAAATAACAAAGCCAAAGGCAACGTCTGTCATCTGCAAACAGCTGCAGGTTATGTCTAGGCAGGACTAGGTGTAGGTGCTGAGGAGAGAGCATGACACAGGTGGAGGGGATGAGAGAAGGAGCAGACAAGAAGACCGCTGAGCCGGAGGCGGTTGGTCCTGGTGTGGGCTGCAGGCTGCCACAGGCCTGGCTGTTTTTCCAGGTGCAGGAGGGCAGCTGCAGTGCAGCGCTCACAGCGCTGAGATCTCCTGTTCTGGCTCACAAAAAATGACATTTGTAACAGGTACCCGCTGCTGATTATGAGCTCAGTCCTTTGCATGGGATACATCCAGTGAAAAGGCAGCAGTTTCAGAATGCAACTTTCTGGCATGGAGCAGGACAGAGTCATACTCCTTAAAGTTGCCTCAACCGAAGGCAGAGCCCACAGCTGAAGCAACTTTGCCTGATTGGATGTGGGTCAGCTGGTGATCAGAACTACAGCAGCAGCAGGAGTTGTCCTAGGGAAAAGTCCAGGCATTTTTTCTAAATCCTCATTTCTGATCTGTTTGTAGTGCATAGTAATATGTGTTTGAGCAGGTTTTTGATGTAACTAGTACAGTTACAGAAAGAACTTCATAGGTCCCAGGGGATTTCTATGGCAATAAAACCTTTCCTGAGCTTGGTGCTGTCTTATGCCTCAGTTGGTTGCGTGTTTTCACCAATGCTTCTGTAATTTCTACCTCATTTGAACCTTCAAATACTGCAGGTAAGCTTTTTCTTTTTCTTTTTTTCTAAGCTTCCTCCATCAGTAGGATGCTGTTTGATAAGCTGATTCTATTAAGAGTTTAGGAGGTGGATTTTTATTCCTCTGCCAAAACCAACTAAAATTGGTGAGGGGTTACAAGGTGGTGAAGTGTGAAGTGAGAGATTGTAAAGATATGGATGCATGTAGCTCTGCTTAATGCTTGGTCTGTTTGTTTGTTTTGTGTTTGTTTGTCTGTCCATTCTTCTGTGCAACTTTGCAGAGGGAATGTTTTCCGTTTCCTGTGGGAGATGCTGGAGAGAGATGGGTGATGATACAAAAAAAATGTTTTTCTCTCTATCTGGCGTTTCAGGTCCTGCCAGAAGCTGTTAGAAAAACTGGTCACACGTTTGTGTGTGCTCAGTGGTTCCACTGGGAGGCAATTTCTACACATGGCTGTTTGTGATTGGCACCTGAGACATTTCCCCATAAAACAGAGAAGATTTTTGATGATGTTGAGAAAGCACCGGAGCTCAGGCTAAAGCTGAACAAATAGCAGGCAGTTCTGCGTGAGTGAAATTGCAGACCTGGGGTAGATATGAGCAGAGTATGAGAGAGTGAGCTTGTTGCTGATGTACGGTGTCAGTGAAAGAGACACTAAGGGGCACAATGAAAACTACAGAATGCTGTTGTCTCTGGTCTAGCTGCTGTGAGAACCACTGTGTGAAGCACTCCTTACTCAGTGAAGTGCTTGAGAAGCTGCTGGAGTGTGCTACTGTGTCTGAATTAGTTGTAGTCTTAGTGCTAAGAGAAAGTGCCCAAGAGTGTTGCCACAGCCAGCACGAATGTGTTTGATTGTGCTGCAGTGAGAAGTGTACTTGTGCAGCAGTGGTTCTTGTAACTCTGCTCTTTGTTTTAATTTTTAGGTAGATCATATGTTCTTGAAATTCTGTCATGATGAATGGTTGTTAACTGTTTTAATTCTTAATTATCAATTAAGTTATCAATTTTTCTAGGAAATGCTGGCATAGAAAACTAGTGTGAATTAACTAATAACTTTTTTTTTTTTTTTTTTTTGCTCGTGGTAGGCTCTCTAAACTATTTAGAACTGAAACACTGAATGTAAGAGTCTTCTGGCTTATGAGTTGATTACTTGAGCAGCTGTATTAAACCTGTCAGTCTCTGCAGATGGTTACAGCTATTAGGTATGAAGCATGCTGTTTGCAGAGAACTGGCAGGGGTGGGTGGTGACGGACAGGCATGATACTGGAAAACCTGTCCCTGTGCTCTGAAGCTCTGGTTCCCTCCATACAAACTGGTCCCACCTGGAGAGGCAGAAGGACTTTGCACTCTGAGAAGGGATTTCTTATGCATGAAGAGCTGGTTGTGAACTGCCCAGGAGGTCAGAATCCATGTGCTGTGGTGTGGGTCTGTTTGCATGGGCTACTAGAAGAAAGGAAAAAAAAAGGGAAGAACTATTTTAAACTCAATCCTTTACCAGTTTTGAACCTGATCTATTCATTCAAAAAAGAACGAAATCCTATGTATGCAGTGCTTGTTTCCCTCTTCTGATGTCAGTTCTGGAAGTACCAGCGCCGATGCATCTTTTAGTATGCTGGTCTGAACAAAGGTGACTGTTAGTTTAAAAAAACTGATTTGGCTGCGTTTGGAGCTGGTGTCCTTTTTAATAGTGCCAAATAGTTGTGGTGCTTAAGAAGACCTTGAACAATTTTCCAGCTGCTTTGCCAATTCCTCTCTGGAGCTGCGTTGCTCAGTGCCTGGGACCCAGCTGTGCAGGAGAGCTGGCTGATCAGTGGAAGGTCAGGCTGCGAACTTCCTTGATTCTCAGCTACTTGAGTAATGGGCTTGTAAGCAAGTTGGTGTCACTGCACCTCCAGAAGCTGTTGCTTTGTTTGCCTAGATCACTGATTCGGCTTGTATCAACAACAGTAACTGAGTTCTGGGATAATTATGTTTCAGAAAGCATGGATCTGTGAGAGTCACCAAACACCTCGTTCCAGATCAGCTGAGCAAACAGCTTGCAACCAATTCCTACCTTTATTGCTCCTTTTACTCCATAGCTGCTCGGTGGGAATGGCACAGGTGCTGCCTGCTGTTATGCTATCTCATAGTTCCTTTCTAGAGACAGGATGCTGGAAATCTGATGAGATTGAGGCGGGTTCGTCTAGGTCAATAGACATGATGCTTTCTGATTCAAGTTCATAAAGGCTCTTGCATGCATCCAGCAGTTAAATGGAAACTGCTGGGATTTGAGCACCCATTACATCCTGGCCTGATTGCTACTTGAGCTCAGTGCATGCTTGGGGTATTTTAGAGCTGGCAATTGGACCATGTGTTTGACAGGTGATTATATATCAAGAAAGTCAAATGCTTTCTGCTTTGGGGCTTCTGCATATTACATGCTAGGTTCGTAGAGACTTGCCTCCACGAAACTTTAATTAAGCTTCACTGGTTCTTTAAAGCTTATAGGTAATTAGCTATATCTGGGGGAAAAAGGGAACAAATCTGGCAAGTAGTGCTGAGCTTCTGTAGAAAACAAAGATGTTTCTGTCAGATTGTTCACTAGGAGTTTCTACTGCAAACTTGTGACCTTAGCAACAAGCAGATCTGTGCTGTCCTTCTCAAAGAAGGACTTCTTCCCCCAACCTTTCTCCTCTCCTTTTTTTTTTTTTTTTTTTCCACATCCCCTGGTATGCAGATTGGCTTCTGAGATCAGCTGTGTAAGGCTCTTAAATTGATTTCCTGCAAGTTGTGGAAGTTTGAGGCAGGGGCAGCATGATCTCCTTGATTCTCTGTAATGGCAGACGTGCTTGACTGTGAGTGAAACGTTTGGCTTAAAATAAGTCTTTCTTCATGTCATTGCATCTATGACTGATGAGGTTTTGAGTGGTGACATGACAACGGAAGAGTATGGGTAATCATCCCCCTGTCTCTATGACCCTGTTAAATGCAGCATCTTGTGAAATCCATAATCCCTGCAAGGAAACACTTCAGGCTTCAGCAGTGAGAATGGGAACAGGGTATTTTCCAGTATCTGTAGGAAACCTACTGCAAATGCAGAAAGCAAACTGTGGAATGGATGGAAGTGAAATTGGTGTCAAGGTGGCCCTGTTGAAGAGCTCAGTCTGGACTCGACTCTACTTACCTGTGTCTTTAAAAATCCTTCACTAACAAGTTGAAATTTAGTCGTTAGCAATTATGTCATCAGCACCATCTGTTGGAAATAGTTGAGACTCAAAATGCTGAAGCTTATTGAGTAATTCACTTGCACCAGCAACTGTATGCAATGAATACCCCCTGCAGTTGTCTTCCTGAGAGAAGATAAAGATCTGTATTTCTCTCTCTGCACGAGAGTCTTATAATAACTGTTGAAGAAGACTGAGAAATATCTAATCTTTATTAGGCATTACATAAATGCATGTATAGTGTGAAATATTATTGGAGGTGGTAATGGTGGAGTACCGTATTCCTACTTAAAAAGACTAAAGATGCATGTGTTGAATGTAAAACCTCGAAAATAAAAATCCTCTGGAAATAAAAATCCTTGATGCGGATGGGAATTTCATGAATGACTTTCTCTTCCTTTTTACCTCTTTAATGAAGAATACAGGTAAAATTGCAGATTCAAAGACTTTTGAGTACTGGGGCAGGCAGGGGGTTGATTAGAGTTCTCTAATTATAACTAATGACAGAAATAACATAGGCTCCTGTTTTGCCTAGATGATGTATGAATCGAGCCACCTCACCTAAATACGGTACGCTTCCCTTTTTCCTATGGCATATCGTACAAAACCAACTCAGAAAGCTGTGCTGCTGTTTTGGATTAAGAACTGGACACCTCAGTCTGTCTCAGCACTTGGAACTCTTTACACTCCTGATGATGAGAGGTGCTATCCTGATGTGGTGTAACAGCAGGTACTGGAGATTAAAGCTGTTTTGAGTGTGCTTGCTCCCTGCAGCCTGTTACAGGGGAGGCTGGTGCCCTGCTCAGGGCTCTGTGTGACTCGGTCACTCTGAGCTGGGTGTGCTGTGTGCGCTGTGTGAGCAGTTACCAGCAGACAGGCTTCCTCTGACTAGAAATGGCTATGCTGCTTCTGTAGTGTTACCCTGAGACTCCTTGTCTGTACTTTAATGCTTACACAAACTTTGATCCGTGTACAGCCCCCTAGGCAGCACAGGGCAGGAAGAATGCTTTTGATTCAGGCATAGAACGGGATATTGACAGAAGTGTTTATTACCTTTCTCCTACCCTGACAAGTGCTCTCCTTGAGTCCTATTTGATGAAAGGAGGTCAGGACTCCCTGCACAGAAGGCAGAGGTGCCGGGGAGCAGGGATTCAGACTCTCCCTGTGCAGATGTCTTATTCCTTGCAGTTGACTTCTTACGCGTAGCTATCTGCACAGGGTGGAGGACTACTTTTAGATAAGGACTGTTTAGAAACATCTTCTAATCCTGTTTGTTTTGTCCACTAATGAACACTTTCACTGAAACAGGCACCTTATGCCATGAAGTGAAGTCCCAGTGCCTGCGGGAACAAAAATGACAAGTATCTTTATTATTTATTGCTCTCTGTCAATATCTGTGTAGCTGAGCTTCCTAGATAGCTGTGGGAGTATTAATAGGAGAGAGGAAGAATCCTTGAACCTATAGCTGACTCTAAATTAAACAAGCTAGCATGCATTTGTAGCAAACTAAAGAGCAGGATGAAATGGAGAGCAGTTAAATACAGCATCTTTCACAGGTGGACGGAGCACAGCTCCAGCTCTTTGTCTCAGTAGCTGTACCTGGATAGACTGCAGCATGGTTACCAACCCCCTTCCTGGTGGGAAGGGGCTGTCTGAGCACATGTCACTGCTTTTGCTCTGGGTCTCTGCCTGTCCTTTCCCTGCCCCGTGGCCATGAGGCCTACGTGTGGAGCAGCCAGGGCACAGGGTGCCTGCCGTGGCTGACCGTGCTGCTGGCGCTGCAGCCAGCTTAATCAGCACAGGTGCAGGGCAGGGCTGTGCCACCTCCCCCTGCTGTGCCCTCAGATCTCCTGAGCAGGGTGTGGGGAGTTGTCAGGAAACCCATTAGGACGTGGCTGTCCCTGAGCAGACCTTGGTGTGTTTGCCTGGGTTACCCTGGTGGCTGCTGCCCCGAAGGGATTTGTTCAGGTCAGCTGGAGCCACGGCACTACAGATGCAGGGAGCTGCAAGAGGAGATGCACGTTCATCTTGGTGACCATTGCAAGAGCAGTGGGATGCAGGAGTGCTGAGAAAGAAAACCAACAATCTGGCATGCAGGCTGCAACAACCGATCTGGTATTTTTTCCTTTTTAATTTCCCCAAGGAGTTGCATGCATTTATTAAAATGTTAAAATCTATTGTCTCACGCTTCCCCCAGGCTAATCCCAGAATTTGCTAAATAAATAAATAAATAAATCCCTTTTTGTAGAGAATACATAGTAAATCCTGTTCTGCTTTATTAGGATTCATTGCAGAACTCAGTGCAGTTCATCACTTAAGCTTTGCAGTTGCAGATCTATATGAACAGCATGGCTTTGCTCGCAGTGAGAGATTCCATGCAGACAAGGGGCAGAGTTCCTTAAATCTCAGGAGAAAATGAATATGTGCAATACATGTGGTGAAGTGTAACTATGGAAGTAGCCCAAAAAACTGTTTTTCATGAACCCTGAATTTCTTTTTTTTTTTTTTTTTTTTTACTCCAAGAAGCAGAGTCAGTGTTTCCATTTGAGATGGTGTGCAAAATAGGAATCACTTTGCGATGCTGCAGAAGAACAATTAGAAACTTTTCACAAGAATTAAATATGTGCAGTGTAAGTGCCTTTCATGGTCAGGACGCCTGAATGTTATCACCAGCCCAACCTTCCCCGGTTCTGGAGCCCTGGGCTGCTTGGCGTTGCTGGAGCACAGCAGGGCGCTGGCAGCAGTGCTCCTGGGGCTGGGCAGCCAGCCCTGGGGCAGGAACACAGCTGGCTCACAGGCAGCGATTCTCCTGTGGGGCAGCAAATCTGTTGCCTGCAGGGCCAGGCTCTTGGCTCTATTAAAACCAGAATAGAAGGAAAATCGGGGTGGGAAATCCCCGAAATACGATCTTTCAGAAGTTTCCACTTATTTCCTTACTTTCTTGTTGCTCACAGGCTGAGTTAGAGCTGGTTACTGTGCCAGAGTTGAAGGATAGCTCTTAAAATGGCTGTGTTGAAAGAAACAGATGTGAACTACCTGTGCTGTATCAGATGTATGACATACAGACATACTTTTTTTTAAGATGAGGTCCCCTGCTTAGATTCTCAATATAGGATAAATGGCATTTTTGCTTCGGTGGTCAGAGGAATTTCAGAGTTGTACTTTCATTAAAATTACACGTTAGTTTCTGTCATATACACACTGCGGTGCCTTTCGGCCTCACTGCAATAGAAGACTGCTGATGGTTATGCTAGACTTCCTGTGCCTTCTCCTAGAAACCCTGTGCCTGTTTAGCTGTTGACATGTCGCCAAAGGATAAATGCTTTACGTTTAAGCATTTAACTTCCAGTTACACCAGTTAAACAGTCACAGAAGACTGCAGGTAATCTATCCCCTGAAAGACTCTATGATAGCCTGTAAGGGTTATCATAATAGTAAATAGTTTGGAAATTTTTTTTATTCATCACATTTATGAGTAGTTCATGAAATAGAACTTTTGTATGAAATCTGGTTTAATTCCCTGGTAAATACTTGAATCTCATGTTTGATGGGAGCTGATATAGTGTAGAAATAATTGCAGGACAGTAAAAATAGCAGCAGCGTAAATTAAAAGCATAAAAATCTGGAATAGAGCAATTGCCAGAGAACCACGGTATAGCTGGAGTGCAAAGCTGGGATTTGACAGTTTCAGCTCTTAGACTACTGTGTGCTACAGTGTAGAAAGTGGGATATAAAAATTGAGGTGCAGCTTAACTGAGTCTATACTGCGTATGTACAAAGGCCTTTGACTCTTTCAGGTGCTAATTGTAACAGACAACTCCTTTTGTGTTTGTTTCTGTTTTGAACCATATTAGACTTCTGGGAGGAGCAACCAGGTGTTTTCTCAAGGGTTTGCTGTTACTCTGTTCAACTAACAGGCAGTGAGTCCAAGCAGAGCAGTGGTCTAAAACTGGTTGAAGAGTAGTAAGAGTTCTGCTAACTGGAACGACTCACCTGTTTAAAGCTGCCCATTTGTAAGACCTTGCTCTCTTACTTGCTGCCAAGTAAATCTACTAGACTGATTTTTGAGTGTCTCATTTGTAAGGTAAGGGATTAATTCTGTCGAGCTGTGGGGCCATCTCCTGCTTTCCTTCTCCTTCTGCATGGAGAACTCTCTTGCTTCTGTGCATGTCAGCCTGTGCTGTGCTGCTCTGCTATGCAGCTCCAGAGAGCGCAGCCTGACTTCTTGTGGGACCAGCTTCAAATCCACAGCTTGCTGTTAAGGAGCTACAGAGCAAGGTGACACCAGTCCCTTCATTTTCAGCTGAATGCAGCAATGCAAGAGATTTCTGCACTGTCAGAGCAGAATTATTCCTGTGTTTCCAAATGCACTATAGCAGAGGATGGCTCTTTTGACTCTATGTCATTCTCAGAGTCACTCAAGCATAGGATTATTATTTCTGAGACTTGTGGTTGGTACCATTAAAGATTAAAAAAAAAAAAAAAAGTCCTAAGGCTTATTGCACTATGCACTTCAATGACTATGTATTTTATATATATACAATTCCTTGTTCCAAAACCTTACTGTGCATAGCAAGAGAGACCGTGAGGGAGTTCTTGAAGCTATCTTTTCCTCTTTTTCTAGAAGAGCTCAGTTTTCTATGTCTGACCTTCCTTTTGGCTTTATGATGCAATGCCCTACAAATGCCCTCTGCACTTGTTAGTATTTTATGTTTCTGGTAGGGCTGAGAAGTGATTCTGAGTCGCTAATAATGAAGTGAATATCAGTTGCTAGTGCAATATGCTATTGCTTCAAGCTCTCTCTCTGACTTCCCTTTGTGTTGGAAGTGATCTTTATTTGTATGTGTTGTGGTTGCTGGAGGCCCTGGCAGGCAGTGCTGAGATGACTCACCAGAGGAGCAGAAGAAACAGAGAAAGCAGATGAGAGGTAGATGACTTTTTAATATTTTTTTTAAAGGATTTCATGAGAAATGACTCTATTCTGGGGCTGGAAAGGAAAGCAATGGTTGGAATTGTATCCAATGGCTGACATCAGTATCAGCCTGTAGGCGAGTTATAAGGACAGGATTTGGTTTGAAGCACAAAGAGCCTTCCCATCCAGATGAGCTTTGCTAGCTTCAGCAAGCACTGGGGGTGTGAGGGTTTATTGAGAGCTCTTCCACACAATGTCACACCTTCAGCGTTTAAAGAAGGCATAAAGCTCAGTGTTTGTGAAATTCTGCGTTACTGTTTCCTTTAAGCAAAGGAGGTAGTGATCAAGAAGTCCTGCCTGCAGTACCATGGAGGTCTTCAGTATTTGTGAGGACCTGTCTACAACGTACCCTGGAATGGGCAGAGTATTGGCATCCAGCACCCCGTGCTTAGCTGTTGAGGACAGCTTTCTGGTTGTGATTTGCATACGGAAGCTTCTTTCCTTAGCCCTGTTTTCTGCCTTTCCCTAGGCATATACAAAAAATTTTCAGTCACTGAAAACTCATACATCCTTTTGGGCAAAATTTTCTGTCATATGTCTGCTGTGAAAGCAAAGAATTACATATAATTACAAGTAAAATATACATCAGTGGTGCTAGGAATGTGATCCGTTTCACTACTGGTGGAACCCCTGCTTAAATGAAAGTTGTAACGGTTGCATCTGGTCCAAAATATTTTTATTTGCAGACAAAGGAGCAATGCATTGCTGTGGTGCTGTCACTGTCAGTATTTTCTTCCATTTGCATGTTATGACTTTGCATTTTGCGACTACTGAGTGTCTGCATGCATTTCAGTACAATGAAGTCTTTCCTTACTAGGAGAACTTTGTAAATAGAAACAGCCCAGCTGGGAAACAGCTTCGTGATATTGACGAGATCTCAGTCCTACTTATGTGTCACATAAATGTTGGCCTTGAGTTTTACCAAGTCATGCTATTGCCAGAACTGCTGCTGCAGTGCAAGCTGTTGGGAAGCATCAACTGGACCAGAGAGACAGCTCCAGTATTGAAGTTACTGGATTTCTGTGGTCAGACAGAAATAAATGTGTGAGGAACGACTCCAGACCTATAAATGCCTTGAAAGGTTGCTATGAACAATTAAAGAACATACAGTGAAAAGAAATCCAACACAAAATGTTGTGCCTTAAAGAGAAGTAATCTTCACTTTGCTTTGCTGTTCCAAAGGCAATGTGTGTGATGTTTTTATTTTGGAATTTCTCATATTTCAAACTAAATATGCATGGAGGCTGGGGAAAAAAAAAAAAAAAAAAGTATTTTAAAATGCAATGTATCCTGAAAATAAGCTAGTGCTTTGTCCAGCTTCCCATCAGTGTGATTTCAGCACCATGAGTGATGCTAGATGGCTAATGAGTCAAGGGAATAGAGAAAAGGACCTGAATTAGAGACAGTCTGTGCTGGATTAACCTAAGCTGACAACTGAGCATCCTGCAGCCTCTTGCTTGCTGCTTCCCACTCCCAGTGGAGTAGAGAAGGTGATCAGGAGGGTGAAGGTGGGAAGAATGAATGGTTGGATATAAAGACAGTTTAGTAAGTGAAGGAAAACAGAACCAACTAATCAACCATCCAAGGGATGCAAAGGCAATTGCTCACCACCTCTCAGCTTACAGGTCTGCATGCAGACAGGCTCTGAGCAGTGGCAGCCTTGGAAGGATCTTTATTGATATGATCAGTCACCTAATTGCTCTGTTATTGGTGCTGGCAAAAACCAGAAATGTGCTGGAAAATCTGGAGATGGTACCAAAACAGAGAAGGGTGGCGATGTCATACAGGGAAAAAAAGCAATTTTTCTGGAGTGGAGTGATGAGAATTTTTGCAACTTCTCATTGCACAGATTCCTGTATTTCTGGACTGTTAACTAGTTGTTCTGTGGTACGTGGGGAGTTCGGCAATCGGAAGCAGTGAAAATGATGAGAAACGTGACTGACCATAAGCCACTCGTGAGCTGCAGCGAGAAGCACAGTGTGTGGGGTGAGGTCATTTCTGGGACAGCAGATGCTAAGGCTGTTGTCACCAGTGCTGATCTGCTCAAGGAGTGGCCTGTTCTGACCAGCCTGATTTGCTGAAGCAGTGCTGGAATCAAACCGCTGGTACAAATAGGGTAACAGGGAGGCCAGAACCATCCGGTGCGTTCAGCTTGGCAACCAGGAAAATGTTGTGAGAAACACAGCTCAGGCTGACTGTGCTCTGTATGTGCCAGTGGAGAAAGAACCGTTCAGGCTGTAAGAAAGTACTGCTACCAGAGCTGTCGCAGTGTGTGAGAGGTGTCAGAACGGCCAAGGAAGGCTTAGGCCACAGAGCTGTCTGCAAGGAGACTGAGAAGGAGTGTGCCCAGACTAAGGGGGAGAGATGGCCGCCAAGCTGCATGTGCTGACCTTGGTGGCCTCTTCCACAGGTGGTTGTTCTCCAGGAGACCTCCAGGAAATGCAGAGCTGCAATGGTATTGTGTAACCAGGAAGGGGCAGCCAGCATCCTGCAGGCTGACTCCAGGTTATCACCTGTGTTGGTGATCTTCCAGCACAGAGGTCGGTTCACACGAGTGCTTGCTGTCCCAGGGGTTTTTGGTGACTAAGCTGATAGCCCTGGAGCAACTGAGTGAACACCAGGCTGCTGTGTTAGTTTATCTTAGCTGTGCTTGTGGTGTGTGGCATCCATGGCCCTTTCTAGATTCCAAGTAGTGCTGGGCAACTCTGAGTTCGTATCTCATTGTGTATCTGAGCACTTTTATGAAAGCAGAGCAAAAAAGTTGTTACGCTGTTTGGAATTATTTGTTTGAAGTTGTTGCTTCTGGGGGATGCCTAGGAACAACTTTCTTTAATTTCTCTATTTTTCCTCTGCTAAAGGATATGTTTTCAGAGGGAATAACCACTTACTGTTGAGTTCTGGGTGTCTGTGGGAGCGTTATTTGTAAGTGGAAAATGATTTCTAAATAGACAGAATGCCTTTTCTTTGAGTATTTTCTTTGAGTATTTCAGAGTAAACCCAGAAACCAAGGAAAAATATTGGAAGAAAACTCACTTGTCACTTGTTCCTGTTTTTCCCAGGAGCTGGAGGCAATCTTAGCTGGCCATAGGACTCAGCTGCTGCCTGCTCTGCCACAGCACTGCCACGCTCTTCCCAGAAGCACTGCCTTGAGTGGTAGTTACAGGAATGTCCAAAACCAGATGGTTGCATTGAAGCCTAAATGATTCAAAAACTGAAATGCTTTATTCTTAAATTCCTCCCTGATGTTGCTCCATGAGAGCCAATTGATTTGGCCTCCTGTACCAGCATCCTCCTAAACTCTGCCAAACCTCTTCGAGCTTGCTGCAGTTGCTCACCAATGGTTTTATAATCAGTCTGTGCCCTCCCAAGGAGCACTCAGAGCAGCAGGACAAAGACCTCTTATAAGGAAGAGAGCTACTCCTGCCTAGGAGGTAGTATGCAGCTAGAAGATGCTTTCTACTGTGTTTTAACTGTGGCTCTGAGAAAGCTGGGTGGCTTGTAGAGACAAATACCTGAATTTTGCCTGTTTTAATGTGCTGCTCTAATTGCGTCAGAATGTCAGCTGTTATGAATGCTCTCTTCCCCAGAGAAGGGAGAGTTACTATAGTGAGAAGATTAAACCAATGCTTTGAGAAAGCTGCACATTACTATTTTTTAAAGGGAAATTAGCTGCTAAAACATTTCCCTTTTCAGTGCTTCAAAAAAAATTAAGGATTGCACTCATTGAAATCTGTAAGCAATTGGCAGCAAAACTGCTCATGTTAAGAAGCAATAGATGGCTCAGCAAGTGATAACCTGACAAGATCCATTTTTTCTGGGTCACCAGTTCAGATCCAGATGGATAACGACCAGCTGTTCTTTGGAGAAATGGAGTGTAGCTGCCCAACCTGAGCCCAGTGCTACAGGAGGGTATGTCGGCCTCCTGTTTGCAGCTCCTCTGCCGCTGAACTCATCTTCAGTCTCAAAGGCAGGTGCATGGGTGGGAAAATCGTGGTGGGATTAGAAGAGTGTCAGAGTGGGGGTGGCAGGCTCTCCTGCTGGTATAACACTTTCAATTTATTATTTATGTTGAAGATATTTTGGTTGGCATCAGTATCCCACTAAGAGTGTGCTGTTTAAATTTCCTTTACGGGAAGGGAGAGAAATGGAGAAGTTGATTTCCTTCCCATTTTGCAGTATCCCCAGACGTAACCCCGGTGAATTTTCTGGATTAACTCTGGTTTAAAAATCAGAGAAACTGAGAGAGATTCTGCATATGCAGTTCTTCAAAAGGCATTTCTTGGAACTCACCTCGTAGTGCCACGTAAATAATTACATATTGCAGTCTAAACACGAAATTTATCAGAAATGTCCCAGGAAGGAACACAAAACTATAGCACCAGTGCTGACAGAGCAGCGACCTGCAGTGCCTGGGCAGGGAGTTCTTCCACCCAGGGGCTCTCGGTGGGGGGCCGGGGCTCTGCTGCTCGTGGTGCCGCTGTGCCTATCTGTAATGCAATGCTGCATTTCCCTTCTGGAGGGGGCGAATTACATCTGGTAATGATGTTATTCTTATTGCATTCGTGTGTTGTACGGACCTTGAAAATACATATCCAGCCATCTGATACAGCTTTTTTTCACCATACGCGTTCACTTGCTCTTCAGCTCTGAGGCATATTGACTTAATTCTCTCTTTTCTAATGCTGTGTGTGGTTTAATCACATACTCAGGAAGAGGTGTAATTATTAAACCACAGGAAAGTTAATGATGGGTATTTGGTCTTCAGCATAGCTAACTTTGGTGTCCAGAATTTGGCATGCCATTCAATGGGGAAACCAGCTTGGGGATGTAATCCTCAAACCACATATGGTTTTCCAGTGACTTATGCATCTCTTTTTCCCCATATCAGGTGGAAGCGTAGCTTGCTGATTGCTTTAGAAACGTGTTTTTACAATCCAACTGCATGGTGTTCACTGTGGGGCAGAATATGGTGCCCTCTGAAAATGATTCCCTGGAATTATCTCCTATGTGGGGGATGGGTGCTTTGCCATATGCAAAGTAGATGCTACATAAAATTTGCATATTTGTGTAAACGTTGCCTGCAGTACTTGTCATTACACAAATGCATAATTCAGGGTGTTCGGTTAATTCTAAAGCTCCTAATATACTTTGCTTATTATGTATAAAATCCTTAGGAAATTGGCTAATAATTGCTCAATGTTTTCTTTACTGAAGGGATTTCCTGGTAGCCTTGCCAATGGCAAATGCTCATTTGTAGCTCTCTTTTTTGAGTTCTACTTAATTACAGATATGCTAAACTACATAAAATTTTGTATCCGTTGAAATGAAAGGAACAGAATCCATTAAAATGCAATGTTTCTGCTTTTGGTTGGTGTTCTATTTAGCAAATGGTGTTCTGGAGTCAGTGCCCTGCTTCCTGTCTATGAGGTTGCTTAATAGTAATACAAGTTTAGAAGCAGGACCAGTATAATCGCCTTTGCATGAAGTTTGGAAAACCAAAGAAATGTGGTTTTACAATGGGATTACCTGAGGAGCTCCTGCATTGGTCTCATCACTGCTTGCATTTGTCTTTGCTCCATTATCCGTTCAAACAAATGAATCGAATGCTGGAGAGAGAATTTATGTGCAGAAGATTAGAGAACAGTGAAGGAGATTTGTGCCAGGGGCTGTGCTTTGTTTATGGTGTATGAAGCCCTGAGGTGAAGGGAAGGCATATCAGTAACGGATGGATGGTTAGATCAAGAGCAATTGTATGAAAGTGGGGAAAATACCCATGGATTAAGGTGCTATTTGGTGTGAGTAAAGGCACCAGGACTGCAATGAGCAAACTTGGACAACCCCCTCCCCCCCCCCCCCACCTGTTTAAAGAAATTTAGTAATTGCTATGAAAATAGAGGCCTTGCAATATTCTCAGGGTGAGATGGGCATGGCGTGCTTTCTGTTGCTTCGAATGGAATAAACTAGAATTCAATTAACAAGTTCTTCAGTTGTGTTCTGACAGTTCTATGCTTCAGTGTTTGTGGTGCTTCTACTATGACAGGGTGTACAATTAACTCCCTCTAATTAGGGCATTTAGGCTGAGCTTTCTGCGGGGTGGGACTGCTATTAGAAATTACAGAGACACTGAAGGGCTGGATCTGGGCTCACATACCAAATTTACACCAGTGATGTTCTATTACATTTGCTGGGAAGCCTTTCTGATTTCATATAGTTCAGTTCAAGAATGCCAGGATTCCTGTTTTAAAACAGTCCTTACAGTGTTGCTTAGGATTTTCTGGCCCTTTGTGCATCAGAGGGGACAGAAAGCTTTCCCACAACGAGGTGGAGACTGTGGAGGAGTGGAAGTCTCACCTGCTCTGGGCTCTGTAGAACCAAGGTTTGGAACAGGAATTCATCCTTCCTCAGTCCGGACACCTCACCTGCGTCCTCGCCCTGGCAGCTCAGAAGGACAGGTGTGGTGCTCTCAGCACTGACGATTTTTCCGTGCCCTTCGCATACAGGTGAGTTGCACCGGTGATCCTCAAGGGAAGCATTTGTTTCCCACCTCCTGTTTGAGAGTTTTCTGGGAGCCAGGAGGACCAAGCTCCAGGGAAACTGGCTGCGTGCTGCCAGAGGTACGTGTCTGTGTCACCACCTCACTTCAAGGAAATCAGATGATCTGAAAAACAAACGTGTGTGTGGCACTGGAATTGTTCTCATGTTTTACGTGAGGTGAAATCCAGGAATGTGCTTTTGTTTTCATACGTTTGGGGATCTCAAAATAACAGAATGTCATTGTGGAGCAGGGAAACCGTGGTTCGGTTGGAAAGTTTGGAAGTTGTTTTTGAAGCAAGAGAGTATTTTTTTTTTTTCTTTTTTCTTTTTTCTACCCCAACCCTCCCCCCCCCCCAACTCTATAAATAACTCTTGGCAGGCAGAAACAACCTTGATTGCATGAGATGAAGTAGAGCAACCAGCAGGCTCTACAGCAGAATAAATGGCACTGTGCCAAGAGCTTCATCAAATGAATAATAGCTTCCACTTGACAATCAGTAAAGTGCCTCTTCTCCTGTGGATTTAGTTTTAATGATGATTAGAGAGGATGGGCCCCTAAAATTTCTCTGGTAGAAATGACCTCCTATTAATTTCTGTTACTTGAAATGCTGAATTTCAAAGCTATTTTACAGCTGCGAAACCAAAGGCACTGACATAAAGGATCTATTATCTTTGTAATTGTAGCAACAAGTACTAAATTTGTTATTGATTAGCAGAGACTTCTTTAACTTTATGATCCTTCTGCTGGCTCTGTCCCTTATATAATGTTCTGTGATTTCCAGATTGCCGTATTTAACGAGTAAAATGTTTGTTAGAGTGTGAAAGTCTATCCTGTGGGCTAGAACCCCTTTCTGCACTACTGCCTTTTTCTAATTTAATTCCTCACGTTTGGTTCTGGATAGCACAGTACGTGTTTCAGTGTGTGTGGTACAGAAGAGCCTTCCCCAGCCGTGAGCACTGAGGGCAGGTCGGGGTGCTCTGTCAGTTGATGCCTCGGGGACGGCCAGAACACAGAAATCGTTCTTGCTGTTGCTCTTCTGAGCAGAGGGTCTTCCCGGCTCAGCTGAGTAAAGAAACGTGGGGATTTTAATGACAAAGGGGTTTAATTACCGTGAAAACATTGGTGTGCAAACATATCCACTTATCCCATACCTCATTTCTTTGGTGTGGTGTTTTGTTAGCTTGATTTATAAAAGCAAGGCAGTAGAAAGAAAGTTTGGAGAATGCTCTTGGAGCCTCTTCGAGAGGGGGAGTTACGAGAGCGGCTGATTACGTCTCGCCTCTTGATTAAAATATAGAGGCAAATTGCAGTCTGTCTGGGCTTCTGTCCTTGGGCTGCCACTGCTGGTGCGCAGGGATAACACACTTCGTGGTGTTTAATAACACAGTGTAACTTTACAAAGATGTCAAACACGTCGCACAGTCGCCCCAGTGTTCGAAACATCCCGAAGGAACCTGTTTCACTGTCAGCACGGGGCCAGAAGCGCCCGGTTGCATGCGAGTGTCTGCACTGGAGGGGAGAGCAGCCCTGCCCTGCCTGTACGGGTGGGGAGAGGAGCCGAGCTCTGAGGGCAGCGGGCTGGGGTCCTCCGATGGGGCTGGGCATCGTGAGTGGGCTGAAGGGGGGGGTGATGGGGTCACCGGAGTCTGAACTGTGCAAAGCAGGAAGGCTTTGATGGCTGCTGATGGTACCTAGAAGAATGCTGGAAGGAGCAAAGGCGATGAGTCACCTGGGCAGGAGGAGGCACTTTGGTCGTGCTGGTCAGAATAGTTGAAGGAAACGTGTGAAAAGCAACAGGGGCAGAGAGATGGGATAGAGTGAGGTGGTCAGTTGTAAGCGTTTGCTAAAGATATCATAAAATATTTTGTTCTGAATTTGTTTTGCTTTCTTTTTTTTTTTTTTTTCCCCCAGTATTCACATAGTGAAAACCAATAACAAAACAAAACAAAAAAATGTTTTGAACCACAAATAGGGATTTTTCATTTAGAATATTGAAACTGGATGGTCTCAGTTTGTCATAACTGACCTTTTCCCTCCACACAGAAAACCCAGTGTTGATGAATCAGCATATTTATTAAATAAACATTTCTCTAAATGCCTTGGCAGGCAGTGTAAGTAAACATAGCGGAGCAGGCAAGCAGAGATGGTCATTTGTTCCTGGAACTGGTCATTCTATACACGTATGGTGGGACTTGGGATTTTCTTCCATTTTGTCATGTTTGAAAATTGTTTTGCAAATCTCTTCTGTAGATATTTATTTTGGCTGCCTTTGTGTATTGCATGCTATTGTGGTTTTGCCAAGTCAACAGAAACTCAAACTGGAATTCTGGATTAAGAGCTTTGCATCTGCAAGTTCGGGTGTTGGGCGGCTTGTGAACCTTGCCTAGTGTTTGCATTGAACTGCTGTGGCTGTGGTGACTGCTGCTGTGAAGTCGCCTGGCATTTGTGCAGGAAGTGAACTGCAGAGGTGCCACATGAGACAGTGCAAGGAACTACAGGATGTGGGGGCTCAGGTCTCCCTGGGAGCTGTGGGCCACCTGAACCTGGTGGCAAGGGGCCGCGTTGGTGCTGGTGCTGTGGGAGCTGGGGGTAGGGCTGTGCCTAGCTCATCTTGCCGAGGGTGGTGTGGGGCTTGCACAGAGCAGGACGTGATGCATGTGTTTGTTGTGAGGATGTTACAGTATTTCATCTGCTAAAGATCGGTCTTGGATTTGGTTGCCTGTTCCAGGCACTTCTGCGAGCAGATGTATGGCGTTTGCTGTCTGCAGCACCAGGATGTAACGTGGAGGTGCTCAGAATAGTGGTGGCTGTGTTTGCAGTGATGGGATGTGGTCTCAGGTGGTCATCCAGGCAGCAACTCTGCTCACTGGTCTGTGGGTTACCTCCGCCCTGTCTTTGCAATGGCATCACAGTCTGTTTTTTCTTCTACAGCTGCTGGGATCTGTATTGTACCCTAACACATTCATGTTTTTATGGTTACTGGCAGAAGTTTGCTTTCATTTAGCATGGAGTGCCCTATCACTTAATCTCAAGTTCTCTCATAGATGATATGTTATCAGTTAACAACATAAAAATTAGGTTTCTAACCCTTCAGACATGTACTCCAGGAAATTTTCACTGAAGCTATTGGAACTCTTATCAAAGTCTGGAGAATACAATGGAGTATCCAGTGCTGGCAACACTGAATGTCTTTCATGAGATATCCCACCACTTCAAAACTCATTTCCTGCTTGCAGTTTGTAGGAGTTTTCCACTACCTTGGACACTGCTGTGTGGTAACCATTAGTAAATGCTTCTTTCACTGCAGCTGTGTGCGACTGACACAACGCTACGCGGTGCCAAGGCAGTCATGTAACCTCTGTCTGCTGTGCAAGAGCAGAGAAAGTGAGCAGATGCAAAGAGGTGCTGAGAAAATCACATGAATGTGGTGGCGAGGATTTGTTTCTTTTCTCAAGGTGCAGATGCTCTGTAACAGAAATTGTAGATCTGCAAAGCTCACACGTAGATGAGGCAGCAGTAAAAAACCTGCTTTTGCAGAGTTATAAATGTTATAACTCGTTAACGTTATATTAAACGTATAAATGTTCTTTGCATACTGCTGCATCTTCAAAAAAAAAAATAAATAAAAATCCATCACTGTGCCTAGAAATGCATGGCCCTTCTCTCCTTTCTTTTTGCACCTCCCTTCATCACAGAATAACTTTCCATCATTTCAGCTGGAGCTTCAGTGTAAGTGCTGACCGTCTCAGGACATGCTTGATAAGGTTAGTGTTGGTCTTTCGTATGAAGTCAAGTATTTCTAGGCTATGCAAAGATGCTAGCACTGCTTGTGGAGCTGTGAAAGCCCAACAAGGCTGTAGGGAATGTCCTATCAGTGATGCTGCCAGCATTCTGAGTTAAATTTGACCCAAATGTATCGAAGTTTGAGTTTGTTTTCAGTTGCTGAGGATGGCTTTAACTCAAGACAAGAGAAGAAACCAGGTTATGTGGCTTTAAAACACACAAGTGTGATTTCCTTTGCAATTGTTTTCATTTTTCTTCCCGTTGATGTTCAGTTGAGTAAAGTAATCAAGGCACTCTGTAGGAATGATAAACTTTTAAAGTATTTTATCCCAGCAGAGAGGTTCTGGTAACTTGTGACAGTCCAGAACACAGAAAGTTGTCAAAAGTACTAATTGTAAATATTAGGAATCAAAATTACCTTCAGAAACCAGTCCCTTGAAAAATGCTTGTGATTTCAACTTGCAGAAATCAACCAGGCTTATTTGGAAAGCTTTGTCACAAACGTAGGCATGTTCTGTATTTTCTTAAATTTTGGAGATGGTTCATAATTTTCCACAAGAAGCCTACCTCTGTATTCTTAGGTTTTTTTGTGGTGATAAAAATTACCATTATATTCATTAAAAGTCCTTCACTCTTCCAGTTTGCATTCTCTAGCTACCTTAAAGAAAAAGAAGCAGTCAATTGGTTCAACAGATTGTGAAGTTACAAAGATCAAGAATCTTCCTTCCATAACAACCTCCTAACAGTTCCTTCAGCTGGAGCTCAGAGGTTTTGTACTGCTGCGAGTTGTGAGCTGCTGCTCGTGTTGCAAAATAGAACTGCAGTCTTGAGGTTCCTTCTTTTCAGAACTGAAGTTAATTTTCATTTTATGGGACAGGTTCTTCTCAAACAGGTGGTTGGAGTCCTATTCTATCAACTGGAGGTCAGGCTATGGAAATGTCAGGAAATCTGAATGCAGCTGTAATCATGTCATACCTTGTTGTGTTGGATTTAGCATATGAAATCTCTGTGAATGGACATTCAGCTAAGTAGAACTCAAGGCAAAAATGAAGAACGGAAGGCCAGATCTTCAGATGCTGTTAATTAGCTTATTTTATTGATTCTGGTGTGGATTTTGAGCCAAGAAAGGTGAACTTGATGATCCTTATGAGTGCCTTCCAACTGAGGATAGTTTGTGATTTAATGAACTCTAGGCTATATGCAAGCCATGCTGCCTATGTCTGCCAGTGAATTAGGATTGTCTTCACTGAAATGAAAGCCAACTATGCTTTTGTTTTGGCATAACGTTCATGTATCACTGTTCCAGAAGCATTTAAGATGCACACTGTATCTGTGGACTTAGTGCAGTGTCCTTCCTCTGCATGGCTGAAGCTGAACTGTCCTCCCTTATTGCTGAACAGGTGGCAAAGCTTTGGCTCCATTGAATAAATGGCAGTGAAGTCTGCAGCAAAGTTGTCTTCAACAGGCTTATATTGCTAATGTAAAAGCTTTTTGTATTTTATTTTCATATTATGCAAACAAGACTGCTTACGAATCCTGATTTTATTTTCCAACGTGGTGTTTCTCATAAAAGTACATTAAAAAAGCTTAGACCTTAGTGAGGATGAAGTTTAATCCTTGCTGTTCACATAGGATTACCTCCTGCCATGAGACAGTTGGCTAAAATGGCCTAATAGTTTTTTGAAGTCAGTATGCATTTGTCTTGAACTGGTAAGCTCTAAAGCTGAAAGTGGGATGTAGCCATGCTTATTGCAATATTCCCAAGGAGCCCTGCATAACAAATGAACGTATTTGGAACTCTGCATTGTTAATGTGGGAGTAATAATATATTCATTCCAGAATATAACATGGAAACTTGCATCCCTTGCTCTTTTTGTGGTGATCAATATAACTGTATTTCTCCAGTATCGTGATACTGATCTTCCAAAGTGTGAACGCCGTGCATGATGCAGCTCAGTGACTCACCCAAAAGAGAACAACGCTCAATTATCTTTTTTTAATATGCATTTTTTTTCAGGAAATTTAAGCCCCAGAACAGCCGTGTGGAGGCAATCCAGTGTTTATCAGTGAGCAAAGCCTTTTGTGGGAACGTATTTGCAACAATGTATGGGGAGGGGCTGGATGTTTCCTCACCATCAGTGTCTGTGGGGAGGGGTCCCTGGAGTGTGCTGAAGCCCTGGCCCGCTCCCGGTGTGAGGAATTAATTCAGGGACTCCATATCTTTGTCCATGACTTGGCTCAACATCTTGCAGCAAAGAGAGCACTGAGCAGTAAGAAAACCCTGCTCACAATAGAGGGCTGCCAACACGTGAAAACCTGCCAAAATCCAGGCTAATTAGGTGCAAATCAATTAGATGGTAGAGGTGCATGTGAGGAGAGAAGGCATGTCAAGGACCCCCACTGGCACCAGGGCTGTAAGGAGCTAAGTTCTGCTCGTGTGATGAGCCGGGTGCTCTGCGCAAGGCCACTGCAAGACTGACCTGTCACTGTGGCCTTGGGTGGCCTGGGTGTCTGTGAAGTCCTCTGCCCTTCGCTCAGTCACGTACAAGTTTTGGTAGCAGCGTCAGTTTCTTTTTGCTGCAGATAAAGCTGATGTGTCTCACTCACCGAACACAGGTGTCTTCTCTTGCTCCTGGCGCTTCCCTTTGCCTCTCCCAGTGTGCTCCCATCCCCTCATTAGGCAAGTTTCTTGCTGAGTAAAAACTGTAGAAAAACATAGAAAAAACAGAGGTGTTTTTTATTTTTATTTATTCATTTATTTATTTATTTATTCCGTCCCAATGTTCAAGCAGTGTGCAGTCCTTGTCCCAGGGTATTTCTGAGCTCTCCTCCAGGCCTCCTGGGCCTCTGGAATCTGTGCCAAACAAAGCATTGGTGTTATGCCCACGATGCCAGGCGGCCAGCCGTTGTGTGCAGGTTGTGTGAGGGAGGGAGGGCTGGCAGCACCATGAGTCTCAGATCGCAGTCAGTCTCCTTGCTTTGGCAGTGATTCTCAAGCCAGAGCATATGCTTCCCTCTTGCTTCAGTGAGACTTGAACATATGAGTAAGGCTAGGCATGTGCCTATGGCACTGAGAATAGATATAGCAACTTGTGTAAGGGTGAGCAAACTAAAAGGATGGCTGGTGTGGCAACAGCTAAAGAAAAAAACCCTCAGTGCAAAAAAGCTGGCGTGCCAGGAGGGGCAGAATGCTTCCTCCCAACTTGCTTGTCCACTGGGTGGCTTCAGGCACGCTCAGCCAGCTTGCTCCATGCTGGCTGAATGGTTAGTGAGTTCCACAAGTGAGTTTATCGGAGTGTCTTTTTTTTGGTTTGTCACTTTTGCTCATCCCAATATTACACTTGTTGTGTCCATATGTACAGAGTTTGGCTTTCACTCAGGAATATTTTTTTTTTGGTGTTATTAGTCCTGAATTTAAAGTTAATCCTTTGTGTTTGATCACAACTTTGTCTCTAGTAGTAGAAAGATCCCATGCAACTCCAGCAGGTTCTTAAAAAGATCACTGTATGTCCTTCTAAATCCAAAGGTGTGCATTTTTAAAATAGTTCTAAGGGATAATTTCAACAAAATTGTATTACTGAAGGTGTTGATTTTGATGGAAGACTATAACCCGGAAAACTCAGAAGATCACTTCAGCAAGCCATTGCCTAAACACAACTTCATTAGAATCTTAAGAACCAGAGTCAGATAAAGAAACCTCTTTAATGTACTTTGCGTGCTCAAAATGAGCCATTTATCAGTTTCACTTAAAGAGAAATTGTAAAGATGATGGGTGGGGAGCCAAGTTTTCTTTAAATACTGAGCCTCTGAGTTAGCATTATTGTCTTGGCTGTGTTCCTCTCCGAATGATATGATGCAGTCTCCAGATAATCTTAGAAAAGAAATTGCTCTCCTGTGAGTGAGTCTGAACAGAGCCAAGAAAAGGAGGAAATTCCCATGAAGACGCTGTGTTACTCTTGCTCAAGGGTACCTTGCTTTTTCAGGAGTACAGTCAAAAAAAGCCATGTACTTGTGTACCCATCAGTAGAATGTTTCTTGCATGGGTTGAGGTGTCATCTTCTAAGCATCATGTACCAGATCTCTGGGATCTCTGTAGTCTCAGACAGAAAAGGCTGACAGGATAGTCCTCTGAGTGCTGAGTCCTCATCTCTGCAGGGCTCAGGTGTGAATAGCTCCTTTTAAAGGCAGATTTTGTAATGTGTGATTATTAAACATCAAACCACACAAAGTCAGTTTCTTTCCTACTGCTAATTCTGCTACTCTTCATAGAGTCCTATAGCAAAACGAAGCATTTATGTTTGCACTGAGAAATAGATACATGTATAAAAATCTGTTACAGATGTAATAACTAATAAAATACCTCTATTTTGATGTTTAAAGTATCAAGTATTCAATGTTCTGTGTTGGTATGTAGGCAGCTATTCGATAGATAGGGTGGCAGTGCTCAGGAGTTTATAGCCCAATTCCTGGGTTTCAGATCCAGTAGAAATGATTTGTGGTGATTGCAGGTGACTACTTTTGTTGAGCTGTTCATGCTTTTAACAGTGAAAGGCAAGCAGGGACCTGGCAGCCAAGAACTTTGAGTAAATTGAATTTTATGGGGAATGCCATGACTAACACTGCTATCGTGACCTCGCTGTTTATTGGGATGGCTTTGCAATACTACAGTGTTTAGAAAAAATCATTTCCATATGAGTACTGGTGTGAGATTTTACTTTCTGAACATATCCTCCTCAGTTTGCGGGACGTTCACCGCTGTGGAGCTAGGAGGAGTAGGAACCTATCTGTTTTCAATTGATTGTCAGAGGACTCACATACTTAGGCTGTGTGGTTCAGAATTGATTTATTTTGTGGATGTGAAGTTACAGTTATAACATTTTATTGAACAGTCATCATTGGTAAAGAGAAAGTTCAGGCACGCTGCAAAGAGATTAAATACCTCTGAACCCAGGGGCTTTGGTCTGAGTGGTGAAACAGAGAGCTGTCTTCTGTTATCTGAGAGAGAGGGGCCTGGGATGCTCCACTGTCAACCTGCTATGAGAACTTGGTTTCATAGTGAGTACTGTGGTGTGGGTGATAATCAGTCTTCTGGACTATTCTGACTATGGGCAGAATTCCTCTTTGCTTTCCTCTCAGTCTTTCCTTAGAAGAAGCTCTGTTTTTTGGCTAGGACAAAGCCAAGTTGTGTGTCAGAGTAATCTGAGCTGATGCACTGATGGTTACAGCTAAGGGTCTTTTAATCACTTCTGCGCCTCTGCTTTCTGCTGTTTCTTGCTGGACTGTACATACCTTTGAACACACATTAGATGTGGAAAATGTGTTTGGAGAACAAGCCGAAGACTCTGCACATCAATGTTCAACTTCCCACTGTGATGTGGCGTCCTTTGTGCCCCAGGTAAATCATTCAGACCCCCACTATGCCTCGATTAACATTCTGCAAAGTGGCATGCAATGTTACCTCTTCAGGGTTTTAGAAGGAAAGATGTACGAAATACAGCGAGCTGCACAGCCTCGATGGCAGTGCGAAGTACTGCCCAAGACTTGGGGTCACAAGTGCACCTCTAGCACCAGGTGCTGGGCACTTTGCTTTGGCTAATGATGATGGGAGCTCAGTCACAGAGGGTGGATGAAAGGTTCAGGTTAACGACTGTGTTTTTCTCAATCTCACGTTTATCTGTTATCTTCGCTCTGTCTCCTGATCTGACAAAGTCATCCAGGAATGGGTTGAAAGAGCTTAATTATAAAGGGAAGATATGGCTGAGTTTTCTTTAAACTGTTGCAGAACATGAAGCATGGGGCATGTGAGATAAGAATTGGATGTCAGCTTCCAAGAAGAGCTGAGTAATCATCTCAGTGATGCTGCCAGCAACTTGCTTCCTTTTGATACAGCTAAAAGGTTACTGGAGGGTTGTTCACATCACTGTGACTGCTGGGACTCTGGGATTTTGGTGACAGCTCCTTTCGCTGTTTATTTCTCTTCCATTTATTTGGAAGAGTGCATATTTTTTAGTTTGTTCAAAGGAGTCCCCTTTGTGTTTTTTTTTTTTTTCTCTCTCAAAGAAACAAAACTGGAAAGAGCAGAGTCTTGACAGTATTTTGGCTCAGACCTTTGGCAGGTATTGAGTGAAAATATGGCGTGAAAAGTGTAAGCTCACACTATTTATGTCTACACTGAACAGCTGGTAGTACTGGATTGCACTGTTAGGTTTGTTACCTTTGAGTATCAGTCACTCTTTGCAGCTCAAAGGATGCCATTTACCGTTGTCTGACTGCCAGGTCTTTCCTGGTTAGATTTATCTGTGAAAGCACAGATAGTTACCGTTACATTTTTTTCAGAAATGTCTGTAACTCTTGCTGGTATTTTCTGGGACAGGTAGCAGAAGCCTCAGGCCATTCCCTGCTTCCTATCAGTTTCAGCAGGTGCTTGGTGCTGCTGGTGCAAAGGTGGTGCCACATGTTGTAGAGACCAAACACCTATAGGGGGATGAAACCACCCCATCTTCTCCTGGGTGGCCATGGGCTGCCCCATCTGATGCCCACTCCAGCCACTAACACAGTGCCCCGTGGCTCAGGCTGGCACACAGCCTTTCATCTTCTCTTCCCTGTACTCCCTGGTGCTGAGGAGGTGATTTTCCCCATCCATTCCCCACCAGGATCCCCTTTTGACACCCAGTTTTTCAGGGCAGGAGCATGGCAACATTGCCTGCTCTTTCTGAGTCTGCTGGTGACCTTCCTTGAAGAAGCGTGCACCAGGAAAGCTGGTGTGGACCTGGATCTAGTTGCCCTGTAGGGTGACAGCAGGAGGGACCATATGACCGCTTGGTGCAGACACATATGGAGCTTACTTATGGCAGCATCCCTTCTGCAATGCCCTCTGACACCAGCCACCCTTTCTTGTATGCTCTCCTTTGAGTTCACTTGTGTAACCCCTTTGGGGCAGGCTACGTCCCTGTCTGAACCTGGCCTTCTCACATCAGCTTCCAAAAAGGAAACCTTCCCAGAGCCAGAGGTGAAATCATGCATTTCCACGCTTTACCACCTCCTGACTTTTCCTCTCCTTCCATCTTCAATAACTTCTCTTTTCTAAGTCTGTAATAAGCATCTAAATTATTTGTTCCCTGTGAGGGGCTCAGTGAAATGTAAGCTCAGTCTCTCACTGTCACCCATTTGTGACTTTTGTGACCCGTGCAGTCTGGATGGCAGTTACTGTGGGCAGTGGTTACTTCTCACTTGCAAGCAGGATAGAACCAAGACTGCAGCTAAGGCTTTGTAAGCAGTCCTTTCAGGGTATTGCATCTCCCTGGACATGTCTTACATTGCTCCCCAAGGCAGCATCGTTTCAATGAAGAAACAAATCTGCTTCTATTCTCTCTTTCTGAGAGGAAGCTCTGCTTGTGCTCTTCTGATCCTCTCTGTGCATTTCTCATTTAATTTCTGCTATCTCCTATCATCCTCACGGACAATAGCAATGATAATGCCAAATAATAATTATGATAGTAAGACCCACCAGTGCCTTCTGGCAGTTGTAGGAAGAATGGGGCATATCTGATAGTCAAATTTCACTAAAAATTCTCTCTATATATAGAAAATTAAAAATAATAAAAAAATAAGTTGGCTTTAGATTCAGCTTTTTGAGCTAGAAACAATATTCAATTTTTTGTAATTCTGATTTTTTTTTTTAACACACTTATAGTTTTTTAATGAACTTGTGGAAAAAAAAAAATGAAATAATTTTTTTCTCCCATCCTTACCACTTCAGTTCTGCTGTTTAATGCTGTGAGGGACTGGCTTTTCACCTGCATGTTGCAGACCCTGGCAGTGCTGCCAGTGGAGGGCCAGAGGAGGAGGTCTGAGTCGGCAGAGGACGGGCATTTTGCTATTCTTATTTCACTCCATCCCAGAGGAACTGTGAGGTTTCCTGTCGTTCTGTTTGCTCCCTTACTGGGCAGTGGAGGACAGAGGTACATTCACCTCAAATGGGAGAAAGGTGAAAACTCACTACACCATTTCACCAATGAGGTCCTTGATTGGAGCTTCCTTCATTCAGGACGCTGAAGTGGGAGTACATTGATCTTCAGGCTGTGATGAAAGCCCCATTCCATTTAAACAGCATTGAATAGCAGAACTTTTGGTAGTGTTTTGACCAGGTCACAGTTTCTGCTGGTTCCTGTGACATGGCACAGACGGCTGGCACGAAGGCGGAGGCCCCGATGGAAGGGCATTGCCGCTGCTGCTGCTGCTCAGTGCAGAGGAGTTCTGCCTTCTGGAGGCGCAGCCCTGTGCTGCTGCCACGGCTGCTGGTACCCTGGACATCAGTTCTACACCAGACTGTTGATATCTCACTTCTTGTTTAAAGCTGGCAGCATTCTCAGTGTACTCTGGTGCTTGCATCTCAGAATTGCAGTGTCAGCAGCCTCAGCTGCTTTGCTTCTGTGGAAGGAATTATAGTTAACAGAACCCAAATTATACTTTGCTTTTGTTCAGATATCTCCTGTGATGCCTTTCTTGACAATTAATCCAACTTGGTTGTTCCATGTTTCTGTGAGCCCGTTTCTGAAGTCACTGTGGACATAGATGTATGAACTGGGGATGCTCGCGCAGCTTCTTTGCCCTTTAATTAAAACCAAATGACACAGGCTGCAGGGCAAATAACAGTATTCACCAATCTATTTTTCTTTCTTCTCAACAATTTGTTTATGTTGGAACTAAGCATTTGAGGCTTGAGCTGAGGTCCCTTTCCTTTGCTGTGGCAGAACTGACTGCTGTGTTTAAGTGGCACGCTGTTATCTTTTTTTACTCAGCTTTGGCCATGCATTTTATACCTCTGTACTCTCCTTTGATTTATGTTTATCGTTTGTCTCCTGATTTTCTTTATTTTAGTGTTTCCACCTCTCTACTTACTGATCATGGCAAACATGCATGCTAGAGAGTTTGACAGCCCATACTCAGTACAAATATTCTCCATTTAAAAAAAAAAATAAATTATATATATATATATATATAAAATATATATATATATATATATATATAATATATATATAATAGGTTTTACTGTGTGCCCTGAAAATCAAGAAAGCAGGTTTTCCATCAGTCACTTGTAGAAGATAGCTCCAGAGTTGAGGGCCTAAAAGCTCTATCTTCTTTTCTGGGATAGTTAGATTCAAAGGCAATGAACAATGAGATGATATGGATATCCCAGAACCTTTCAATGCCTGCACTGTACCAGACCTCAATTAAACTTAAAATTCAGCAAAGGAGAAGTGTTCAGGAGAAATAGTCCACCTATTCATCTACTTGCTTGTACTCTTTAAATTAAATTCAATGGATGATAACCTTAGCTGAGATATATATATATATATGTAGATGGACAAGAACAGATTGCCTGAAATTTTTACCCTGAGGTTTTTTTAATTGGTTCCAGCTCTAAAACAGTGCAAGCCACTTATATACATGTCTGAATGCTCTTGATATGAAGTAGCTATACATCCTATTCCTAAACAACTCTGCGTGAAAAAGGTTTTAGTCAACTCTGCAAAGAGCTGAAGAACTCAGCAATGATATGTTGCAGACCCTTCAAAATTATCTAAAGTGGAAAAATAGGGTCAATGCAACAGTAAATCACATTCAAGATGAATGAGCTGGAAAAGTAAAATTGAAATTATTGAATGAGATTTTATTACTATCTGCTGTGAGTGCTGTGGGATTAAAGAAAAAGGCCAGATTTCCTGTGGTATGCCAGTATAATCACTGTGATTTTATCACAGCTATGTCAATTTAGTGCAAAGGAAAACGTGACCCTATAAATGTTTGTGATGAGAGGTTAGCAGCACAAAGAAAACAAGCAAATTGTGTAGCTTTCTATGGCACAGAGCTGATGAAGTCAGCAATTAAAACCTGTATGTTGCTCCACAGGCAGGTTCTGTGGATAGAGATGCCAGAGAGCAGCAGGCAATGGTGAGATGGTACACAGTGATGTCTGCGCCCTTGCCAACCAGGAGCTGGGGAGCAAGGTGCAAGCCTGGGTTGAGATCAGGCTAGAGAAGCTCTGTGCAGGTATGTCCCCCATCCCCAGCACGCCTGCAGGGATAGGACAGCCTGGCGCCCTGCTGGGAGGACTGGCTGATTCAGATTTGCACTGCAGAGTTGTGGGACCAGGGACAGGTCTGGCTGCCGTATGGCCCTTGCACCAGGCTCTCTGCACAACACCTCCCGGCAATGGCAAAAGCTGGCCTTAGCCAGCAAGCGCTGACCTTGTCAGCTGAGCTCCTGTGAGGGAGATGTGATGCACTGACGGGCCGTGGAGATGGTGAGAGTGGAAAGTGCAGCTGCAGCTTGTCGGCCTCACAGCTGCTCTGGGCCACCTGCAGCAGGGCCTTGCCCAGCTGACTTTGAGTATCTTGGAGGATGGGGGGCCCACAAGCCCTCTGACACCCAGGCTAGTGCTTGATAGCACTCAAGTGGGGAAAAAAATAAAGAAGGAAGTTAACTATTTGATTTAAATAGAATATCCAGTGCTTTAGGTTTTTTTTCTGCATCTTGTCCTGTCCCTAGGTGGCACTGAGTGCAGCCTGTCCTCCTTTTCTTTAGTTTCCCTACCAGTTATTCAAACACGCCCCTAAGGTTCCCCTGGTGCCTTCTCTCTTTGATACAAAACATCCCTGGTTCACTCGACCTCTACTCCTGTGGAAGGTGCTCACCCTGTGACCCTGTGCCTGTCTTGCTCTGATATGTTCACAGCTTTCCTGGATGGGGAGCCCAGAGCTTGAAATGGCTCTCCAGGTATATCCCACCAGTGCTGAGTAGAGAAGGGATAATTTCCTGTTGGCAGAGCCCTTCCTGTTGGCACTAAGGGTGCTTTTGGACTTCTTTGCTATGAGGGTGTGTTGTACAGAGAGAGGCCCAGAGTTGCTACACAGTGGGGAGAGGGAATGGGCTCTTAGTCCTTTGAAGGAGCAGTCGGCAGTGCAGGGGCAGCCCTGGTGTCTGTCCCTGAGCCCCGTACTGCTCCAGTCTGCTGCCCAGCACAGTGTGTAAGAGTCGCCTTACAGCCAGGCTGATGATGCAACGATGTTTTTGTTTATTTTTTCCTTTGGGCAGTGCCTAGAAGGTAGAGCTTGCAGTCCCTTGCTTGCAGTTATCTTGGGCTAAGTCCAGGAAATCGTGCTAGCAATATATTGTTTGTTAAAGAAGGCTTGCACTCTGTTCCAATGACAAAATTACATGTGTGAGTCATTCTGCCAGAAATAGTGCAATGAGCCTTTGGTAGTTTGGGATCTATGTCAGAAATAAAGCTTGGACAGAAAACAGAGATTTTTTGGCTTCAGGTAAGCAAAGCGAACCCCTCTTGGGGGGGAAAAAAAGTTGCAATTTCAAGTGGAAAATGTCGGATGAGGGAAGAAGGTACAAAGAGTGCCAAGAAACAGAATTGCTCCTCTGGCATAGAACAGAGGGAAGCCTTTCCAGTTGGCGGTGGGGCACCCAGGAGCAGTGTGGTGGTCACAAGCTGGCAAACGTGCTGGTTTTTCACTCTGGTCAGTTACTTTCAAGTAGGCTTTGTGATGTGCAGTAAGGAAACGTATATTATGTTCCTTCAACTACAAATGCTGATGCTTCTGTAAGTACGCTACATAATGTAAGTGCAAACACCAGGCAAGAAAGGGAGCTGCTTTTCATAGCTTCGGAAATCATACACCAAGATAAATGCAACGAACTGTTTCATCCAGTTGTTAGTGTTGAGAACCAGTCTTGGATAAAGAAATGCCTTTGGTCTGGGATAACCAAAATGTCAGCATAGCAATAATAATGAAGACAGGCAGAGATTGGCTTCCTCCCGCAGTCCAGGTTCATTGCTTTCATCACGGTGAAATGGAAATTCATATTTCTTACAGTACTTTGTATCTCTCTCCATTTTTATTTTATTTTTTAATTTAATCATTTCCAAATTCTAGTAGCCTCTAAAAGCTGCTGAAGAATTAAGGCTGTAAGTAGCCAACCTTTGTCGTAGTGTTAAGTGTCAGGGGCATTAAAGCAGTTTAATGTATTTATGGTGGGAATTAGATGTCAGACATTGTTCAGCACGGCTTCGGGCTGAGCTCTGCAATCCGCAGATGTTTATCCTGCGAAAGGGACAGAAAATCTCAACTTTTGAGCGCTTTGTTTTAGGGTTCTCTTCAGTTTCTCAGCTTCAACTATCGCAGACGTCCTCTCACAAACACTGTCTAAAATTCTTCCACTCACATTTTTATTGACAAATTTAGGTCTTGAAATGTATCGATCATCTCTCTGGAGTTCCTTTGTGAAGGACTAGAAATAAATTACCCTAGGTCAAGTTCTGTTTATGCAGTGGGTTGTTCCTGCAGCATTACCTTCTTGACTTAATAGCTTCCTTTTGGATGACATTTCTCCAAGAAAGAAGACAAATTGTCTGAGGTCAGCCTGCAGATCAGCTCAGAGCGTAGGAGGAAATTGCAGCTGATCAGCTAAATGCAGGGCTGTGCCCGCAGCGCAGGCAGCACGCCGCTGCTCCGCAGCACGCACCGTGGGAGCGCTGACCCTGCCCTGCCGTGCACTGCTTTCAGCTGTCTTTTTCCCTTTTCTTCTCCCCATGCTTGGTCCAGCTCAGACCTTTCTCAAGTCCGACAGACGTAAGCGGCCCGGTGACAGTGAATGTTGTCAGCAGAGCTGTCCTTCCAGCACAATGCTGAAACGTTCAGTGCTCCACAGTCTGCTTCTATTAACCCAGCGATCACCTGGCCGTGTCCAAAGCTCTCAGCTATCTCTGCAGGCGTTGCACAGTTGAATTTTCCCTCTCTTTGCCTCCTGCAGCCTTCTTTGTAAGTGAATATGAAGTGCTGGGTGCTGAAAGCTTGCAGCCCACTCTGCTCTTGCAGCTGCACAGCGGCTGTGCTCTGGGGGTTGTTTCCTGCTGGTGGCTCAGGACTGGGGGAAAAGATTCAAGGGCTGCTGCTGGTCCCAGTTCTGCTTTTGGTGAACTTGATGCTGGTTCACAAATGTGTACATGGGTTTCTTGCTCTGAAAGTAATGCCTTCCATTTATTTCCACAAAAGGCACAGCAGATACAAAGCGCACAACAACACTATTGGATAGAGCAAATCCTCAGCTACAAAACACTGTTTTTCAACACAGTCTCCACCGTGAAATGTGCATTTTTTTTCTAGTGCCAAACAAGAGCCTGCATGCCACGCTCTTTAATGTCTACACCAAAGGACTTGATGTCCTGTTGCCACTGCCGCCTCTCTGTGCTCAACATCCTCTCTTTGGTGTCCATCAACTTTCAGCACACATTGATGAATGTCAGTGGGTTCCAACTGTTTCTGCATGAAGGAATCCCGTGGCACACCTTTGCTTCAGATGCCATTTGGTCAGACTGCCCCTCTGCTGCTATCTGTCATGCAGCAAAAAAATGTAACAGGATGTTGGCACAAAGGTTCAACCGCTGCTACCATACTGCCAACATCCATCTCTGATGTTGAGGGCCATTGTAATAGGAGGCGTTACTTTCAGAGCAGCCCTGGCACGTAACAAGTAAATATGATTGATTGAGAGTACATTTGCTGAAGCTGATGGCTTTTAGTAGTATGAAATTCACTGTGAGGGAGCAGCCAGATCTGCAGGCACTGGCTGGAGCGGCACCAAACCTGTGCATTTTGAAGCCATGCTTAAAGAGTCAAGCTGAAACTTGGCTCTGTGTCTTTCCCACTGCACGCTGTGCCTGTTGGGGCAGGACCCGGCCTGTTTCCCTCTGCACTGCTTCTTAGTTATGGCTATGGCTCTATTTTAACGTGCACCTCCCAAGCACAGCCAGCCCGTATTTGAGGTGCTGGAGTTACCTTTTCCCTTTGTGAATTCTTCTGTTTATTCTGTGCTCTACAGGAGAAGAAAAATAAAAGTCTCCCTTTAATTAAGCTCTTTACCCTTTGAAGTTGTTTTGGATTTTTTTTCCATTGATGATGTAATTTATGTAAATAATCATCTATCTATGAAAGGAGCGCGTCTGTCAAAAGCTAAAATAAAAAACATCCGTCATTTTGAAGTGATTAACATTCTCCAGATGTTTAAATCATCAGATTTCAGGAGTTTCCCTTTGTTGTGATAATGATATAGTATCCAGAACAAGAATGTTTACTTTTTTGCATGGGTCAAACGCAGATTTTTCACAATCCCATTAAAGCGTGCTGTCTGCTGTAACCGAGTGTGCAGGTGAAAGAATATGCAGTTATTATTATTCCCCTTAATTGTAAACTGCTGCTGGTAATTGTACTGTAAAACTGAGACAAAAGGAGCAGACTTGGAGGGACCACCCCTGCCCACTGATGTAATCGATGTGCGGAGGTCGGTTTGCACAGAGATGTTATCTGCTCTGCCACCCTGCAGTGCTGCCCTGCTGCTGGGGCTGGCTGTGGGCTTTGGGCGCAGAGCAGATGTAGCTGATAACACTCAGTGACAGCTCTGAGCTCTCGCCGTCGCATGCACTCAGCTTGGGACTTCAGGGAGGAAATAAGACGTGCATTCCTCTGTAACATGAGGGAGCTCGTGGCTGATCAAGGGAGCCTTGCCCAGGCTCTGCCTGTGGTGATAACTGGAGCCAAAGGGCCCTGTGGAAGTCAGGGGAGTTCTACTTGAGGAAAATGGCTTCATGTGTATGAAATGGATCGTTTCCCTTCTACAACCCCTGCATGGCACGTCCTGCGATGGTTAGGATTATCTGACAACAAGGGAAACGTGTGGATCCCGATGTCCTGGTGTTGCTGGCCAGGCAGAGCTCTCTGGGCACTCCTGGGCAAAGCGCCGAGCGGCCGAGCCGCCTCTCAGTGCTGAAGCTCTCCTGAGATGCGCCTTCTTTTAGAAGTATCCAGAACAATTGTAGATGATGGTACCGGATAAGTAACCACAGCTTCTTCCAACATCTCATTTGAGCTGAAATGTCAACCACATGATTGCTCAAAATTTAACGTTTTCCACTTCTTCACTTTCCAATGTAATGTGCCACGTTTTGGGATGTGAAGCAAGCACTGTGACTGTGCCTTGCTCTGCCCCGCCGCCTTCCCTGCACGGCTTCTGCAGCACTGCTCTCCTCTCGGCAGCTTCAAGCTGACTTTTTAAGAACAGCAACACAAACCTGGTTTTCCCTTCCACCCAGAACTCACATCTCTCTAAAACTGCACTCACATGAGGTCCGCAAGGGGGAAGCTCAGCCTTGTGCCAATTCTCAGTGCATGCTATAGAACTTGTGCCTCTTCCCAGCCATTATCTCATCCCCCCTCGGTGGCCTTTGCACCACTGGAAAAAAGAAGGTAAGTGAAAGTTACGTTCTGAGGAAGAGGAAAACCCTTACGACACAACACATGATTGGGTCTTTTTTTTTTTTTTTTTTTTCCATTTTCTTTTTCTGTCTGGCTTTTTGGACCTGAACTTGCCCCTGACAATAAGAAAGAGAAACCTCACTTCAGCACATCTTTCAAAGGTCTAAGTTACCTGAAGTAAGGTTTCTGCAACATGTGGCCTTTGCAGGGTCAGTTACTTGTCAGTGTACTTCCTTGACATGGCCAAAATAACTCATTAATGACTTTAAGAGTTACTTGCAAATGAAATAGATTTGCTCTGCAGCCAAAGAGAACAGCAAGCCAGGCCAGCTGGGAGATAAGTGAGCAGCCAAGGCCCCCAATGCTCACACCACAGCCACCTGGGTCTGTGAGCTGGGGGCTTCTTCCCCTCCAGGCCTCTGCTTCTGGATCACAGTTGCTTTGTTCCTGTGATGCTAAACTTGCATCTTTAGTTAGCTTAGATGGTAGAGATGGATGAAGGGCAGTTTTTCTAGGTTGTGTTCTGCTTTATTTTTTATCTTTGTTTTTCTCTATTTGCATGGCCCCGATTGTAATGGATGCAATAGCACAGCTGATAACACTGCTAATAGTGGGTAGAGCTCGCTGTCGATTTCCCAAGCCTTTACCACAGTGAAGAATGGGCTCCAGCCTCCCTGGACGCTCTGCAGCAGCTCCTCACCCCGCTGTCTGTGTGGGATGAGGCTCTCCCCCCTGGGGCTGCCATGCAGCTCGGCTCTCTGCCACCTGGGGCTCAGGGCCCTCAGATGTGGGCATGCAGTAGAGTCGGTATCTCAGCATTAGCTGGGATGGATTTGATTTCTTGAGAGTGCCTGGTATGATGCTATGTTTTTGGTTCTAGGAGAAAAGCAGTGTTGATAACACACTGGTATTTGTTGTTCCAACCCGCATGACGAACCCAGTGGCTGCTCCAAGCCCTGCAATGGTCTTGCAGTTGCTCTAGCCTCTTGGACAGACCCTGTGGTTACTCTGACCCTCCCAAAGAGCCTGGAAGGTGTCACAACCCTCACAACCAGCCCTGTGATCACTCCAGTCCCCATGACAAGCCCTGCAGTTCAACCAGAGAACCAACCAGTGCCAGTGTCATTTGCTTCCATAAGAAAAAATTTGTTCTGCTTCCCTTGTCCCCTCCCAGCATCCACCTCACCGTACATCTCTGGAGCAAAGCTGAGAGGAGCCAGGAAACACAGTGAGCCACTGGAATGGATGCCTTCCGGGGGGGAAAGAAAGAAAAAAAAGGAGATATAAATGCAGTTCTTGTCCAGAGACTGGCTTTCAATTGAACAAAATTCTACAGCACCTGGGTGGGCAGCTGTTCCACCCATGTGTTTAGTTGACATCTGTCGTAGGAACCTGTCACACTTCTCCATTTCTCACAGAATCACAAAATGGCCAGGGTTGGAAGGGACCTCAAGGATCACGGATCTCCAATCCCCCACGTAACTGCTGGTTTGTTACGTGTCTTGGAGTCCAGCTGATGCCCAGTTAGCTTCAGCTGTCTTCGTTCAACTTCATACTTCGAATTAAAGTTCACACATTTTATATATATATATAAATAAATATATATATATATTTAAGAAAGAATGACTTGGAAGAGAAAAGAAAGGCGTGGAAGGGGAAAAGGCAAACACAAACTGCTACTCGCTTAAAAATATCACTGCTTGATGGAGGCTAAAAGGTGGCAGCTGTGCCAAAGTAGTGGACCCTAAATAGCTGTGCAAAAAAGAGCATGGAAAGCTCTGATTGCTGCAAGTACAGTAGTGAATGTGTGCTCTCAGCCTCAAATCAAGCGAGCTTAAAAAAAAAAAAAAAAAAAAAAAAGACCCAATCAAGGCAATAATGGCCTCCACTTCACAATCAGAGAAGTGCTTCTACTTCAGAAATCCTGCCATTTATGGCTGATTGCTAACCCTGGCCTCATTTCTAATCTAAAGGGTGAGCAATAATTTGGAAAAGGAATTATAACAACTTCCCAACCATTTGGTAAATCGTTATTATTTTGAAGGGGTGTTGGGAAGCTGTTGCTGTTTGTCAGGTTTTTTTTCCCACTGCCGCTCTACCATTTCCACCACAGCGATTCTCACTGATGTCACACCAGAAGAAGAGTAATGTGCAGTGGAAATACATAAGAAAAGCTGGGAGCGGTGTCAGATCCCAGGGCTGCGGGAAGGGAACACGAAGGGAAGGGGAAGGCTCCCTCCCGTGGTCCCGCAGTGCTGCCCCGCATGGGGCCAGGGCTCTTAGGTGTGTTTTCTAGGAAAAATCCAGAGTCGGAGGGTTGAGCTCGTGCATCTCCCAGCCCTCAGCCCCAGGAGTGCCCCGATTGCCCCCTGGCCAGAGCACAGGATCGCGTCCGATGCCTTCTGTTCTAAGGGTCAAAGCGCAGAAAAACAGATGTCACAGAACAGAAAGACGGGGACGTGTGTGTGGTGTCACCTGCATCGGTTCGTGCTGATGAAATCATGGTAGTGTTTTGGTAATAACAGGCATTTGTGAGCAAAACACCTCTTATTTTAGTGAGCTGAGGGCAAAATGGAATGTCATCATCTCTCCGGATGAATGAGCTCCACGAAATGATGTGAGATGTTTTGTGACAAGGACAATTGCTATTTCCTGAAGGATGGCAAAATTTCATTCAGCGGCTCAGGAGATAAACACAGGCGCGGTCTGACTGCGGCTCTGTGCCCCGGTCCCTGGCTGTGCAGTAGAGGCATCTGACGCCGTTGTTATCTGTCTGTATTTTACATGATTTGAGGAGAAACCGATTCGAAAATTTCCAATGACCCGGTGAAATCCGAGCTACTTATTGCAGGACAGAAATATACAGCTCCAATCAAAATAACAACTTGGAATGTGTTTTATTAAATAGAGTTCATTTAATATTACCCTGGAGTGCTGTGGATTTGAAAGCGCATTCTTGAATTTGAACATTCATATCTTAGGCAATAAGAACGAGAGGAGAACGGCCGTTTGTGAGATTGAGCCATCCGGAGCACATTCTGATCCCCTGCAGAACCGACCACGGCATTCCCCAGGCGATTCCCCAGCGTGGTGTGTCCTTGGGTCCTTTGTCATTCTGCGGTGAAGGAGGTGCGGGGAAAACACACAGATCCTGCACGGCACTCTGCCCGTTTTGCTGCCCCTGCTTTGCCTTCGCTGCTCTACGTCTGCAGTATTTGAAGCGAGTGTACCTGCAGCGAGAAAACAGAGCCTCGTTCAGCCTCGGTGGAGCTGAGGTCTGAAAGAATAGGAAAAAAAAAAAAAAAAGAAAAAAAAAAAAGAGAAAGGATTATAGATTGTATGCTTAAACTCCACGAGCATTTCGCTTGTAAATATTCCTAGATTTTCGTCAGCGGTGTTATGCAAATATATTTAAGTCAGCAGATGATAGAGCAGCATTGCTGTCAGCGCGCACCGATGCTGAACTGCTCGGGGACAGCAGAGCTCGGCGCAGAGCTGCGCCGTTTGCCCCTCGCTGAGCCCCGCGTGGCAGCAGCGCGTTTCAGGGACTCGCAGTGCCGGCATGCGCAGCACAAAGCTCAGGAAACGGCTTTTCTGAGGTGGTGGTGAGGTAAAAAATACTCCGCAGTACGGCGTGGGGCGACAGGGCGGCCCCGCCACTGAAACGACGTGTGAAATATCGCATCCTTTGGTATTCATGGGAAACCCTAAATGAAAATGTAATAACGTTTATTTGCTTTGAGACCTTACAGCCCCCGTAAGTTGAGAGGCACTTCTTTCCCCCGGCCGTTAGCGCGGCGCGCCGGACTGCGGTCGGGGCTGTCCGGGATGCGGTGAGAGCGCGGATCCCTCGTTCATAGCGAACGCTGGGCATAAAGAGACTGCAGAGAAGTACGCCGAGTAGAAACATCGTCTGTTCATTTAGATGTTAGCGAGCTACGGCTGCGGAGAGCCTCAGCTTAGAGTTCCCGTGTCATTTATAACACTAATGGCGAACCAGACCGCATACATTTCTAGTATCAAAATTACAGTCTCCATAAGCACGATGCGTTATCTTTCCTAGAGCTGTCTGTGCCTTAATGAAGGACGGAAAGTCGCGTGTTCAGCCTTAGCGAGAAAATAAACAGAAGCCCCGAACTCTGAGCGTCCTGGGAGGGGGCTCGGCCTCCGACAGCAAAGCGGCCGCGGGCTCCAGGCGGCGGCTGGCGGGGGGCTGCGCAGGGCCGGGAACCGCTGGGCGGCTCTCGAGCGCGGCTCCGTGCTGAGCGCGGCCCTGCGGCCCTACGGCTCCGGCTATCGGGAATCCGCCGCTGGGCGGCCGAGGAACGTCGGCACGCGGGGATCGTGTTCGGACTTCTCCGACACGCGCGGATGCTGCGCTGCAGCGCGCCGTGCAGAGCGACAGCTCGCGGGCCCGCAGCCCTCGGGGCAGCCCCGCGCCCAGCGCAGCCCAGCGGTGCCCTGAAAAGCTCCCGGAGAACAAAGTAGCGAAACGGACACCTGTCAGATCCGCTGAATAGATGCTGAGTGACTCACACCGTGTTAAAATACTGCGAAATTATACGTGAAAGGTGCCGAATTAGAGAGAAGGAGAAGCCCGTCCTGTCACACGGACGGACGGCTCCGTCTGTGAATGGCGCGCGGCTCTCGTTCGGCGCCGCCCGGCGCCTTTCGGCTGCTCGGGACGAGGCGCTCCCCAGCCGGGATCGTCCGCGATGGGAGCGCTGCGGAGGTGTCAGTGTGGGGCACGGCGGTGTCACAACGGAACCGCCACGGGGCGGGTTTGGGGGACCGGTCCCCGAAGTACCTCGTTTTGTAACTGCGGAGTGTGCTCACAGTGCGCTGAAAGGTTCCGCTGCAATTGAGAGAGATGTGCTTTTATTTGTCATGGTGCTATGCAGAAAATGAAAACAAAGAAAGATTTTTTTTTCGGTGTAAGACTGATTAAGTATTGTACTCGCTTGGTTACTCTAAATGCACTGCACCCAGAGAAAAGAACAAACGCTTATGTCTAATTTCTGTGTGGAATTCGGATATTACTCTGTTTTAAAACGGAGCCCAGGACGATTTGGTTCCGATGTCCCCAGGCTGTCCCTGCTCACACCGCTGCCGCAGTCGGGCAGCACTCCTAGAGGGCTTTGCTTGAGCTGGTGGGAACAAATTAAGCGGGCAGCTGAGAGGAATTGTGCACGTGATTATTGCATTATTATCTGTTTTCTGAAGACTCAGAAATTCCCTTTCAGAGCTTTTAGTTGTTGCTGTTGCTGTTAACGCACCGTACGCTGCAGCGTTACTGTGTGCATTGCGTTCAGCTGACGGTAGAGCGGAGTTAAACCTCCTCCTTAGTACCACGTTTTGTCAAATCCAATTGCCGGGATATCGTGAAGCCGTTGTGTATTTCCAGAAAATGAAAGCGCTGATGTCCTGCTCAGTTCCAGAGCACGGTGTACTTACTAGAACAAGTTATTATAGTATTTTTCTAAGGGACTACCGCGTTTGTAGCCGCATGTCGTTAAGCTTACAGCACGGGGCAGCTCCAAGCAGAGCTCACGGGAGCGGCGCCCAAGAGCCAAACGGTGCGGTGCCGCAGCGCGGGGTTTCACCGCACATCGCCCCCCGCGGCACGGCGCCCGGGGCTGCGTGAGGAATGGGGCGAAGGAACGCCTCTGCTGGCCCAGAAACAGCGCAACGCGAGGCAAATTACATCGTCCTTAGGAACGTTCGGGTGTTTTGAGAAGTAAACGAGGAACTTGGGCGGAAGATGCCTTTTCGTTAGCAGAGAGGCCTCGCGCACTCTTACACGCGGCAAGGATTTGCCGACGGTTGGAACCTCTTTGCCTATCGGTGATTCCATCCCTACACGCGCGGGCGGTGCGGGCGGTGCCGCTCTTTGGGTGCCCGCTCCCCGGGCTGGCCGCGCGGTGCCGCTGAGCGCTGCGTTACACCGCAACGGGGCGGAGTGCGGGCGCGGGGAGCTCCGGGCCGGAGGGATCGCGGCGCTGCGCGGGCGGGGATGCGGGCGGCACTGCGGGCCGGAGCGCGTCTGGGGCAGGCCGGCAGTCAGAAAAGCCTTGTGCACATCGGTCAAAGCTTTAGGCGTTTAAAACGATTCCCCGCTCTACTCAGATTCACGCGACTGTTCGGTTTCGTTGTTGTAGGGCCTTGGATTACCGATTTGCTTAGTTATTTCATGAAGTTCCTAACAGCGTCCAATAACCGGCGCTAATAATTAACAGCAGTAATTAAGGCGCACTTTCTCTGTTAAGAGACCCTACCGCCCTCTGGACTCGGGACGGCTTCAGGGGGAATGCGGGACGGCACCGAACACCGCTCCGGACTCCACCGCGTCTCCGAGCCCCGGCCCCGCGCCCGCAGCGGTGCCGCGCGACGAGCAGCGGCGGTGTCCCATCCGTGCGGTTCTGTGCCCCGCAGAGCGCTCAGAGCTCGCTCAGATTTTTCAACGCGCTTTTCGAGAACGCGGCACATCAGAACGCTGGGAACAGTTCGCGTTCGTTAACCGGCGCTTAGCATCGGATCCGCTCCGCGGGCTCCGCGCGAACTCCCCCGCAGAGATGCCCGCCCTGCACCGCTCTGCGCAAACGTGGCCCTGCGGAGCTGCGGGGCCGGGCCGAACTGCGCCGTGCCTCGCCTCGCCTCGCCGGGCCTTACCGCGGCGGCTGCTCAGACCTTCCAACCTCGCCGACCTCCGGTATCAGGCCGTCGCGTGCACGCGGGCTGACGGGAACGCGCAGCAGCCCCGGCCCCGGCGTGGAGGGGCTCCCGCGGTACGTCAACACCTCACAGGCTTGGCAGCTGACCGAGCCGACATCCACTCGTTTCTTCGCTTTCATCATCCCTGCAGGACAGCGGCGCTTCGTCCCCTCGGCACCGAACACAAGCCGTACCACGGCCCCGGCTGCCATCGCTCATCTCCTGCGCGCAGCCGACAGCCGCGGGCAGCACCTCCGCCTGTGCCGCTGCCCGAGGTGCAGCCCGCGGTCGGAGCCCCGCCGCTCCACGACCGCCAGCGCGGCCCCCGAGCGCGGAGCGGCACCGCGCGGCACACGGCCGTTGGTTCTGGCAAGCCGCTGCTGGACGCAGCGCTTTGAGGATCTGTTCAAAGCCCTCAATTACTTTTCCCTTCGGCTCCTACATACTACGACAAATTTTTACAGTGGAATTAAAATGTTCCCAACTCACAGGTTTATGTAATAGAAACAAGTACGTGACCCACCTTGTGAGCTACGAATCACTGCACCAAACGCTGCTTCCCCCCTCCCAGCGCTGCAAGCCATACAGCTCCTAACTCAGTGCTGCTGAGATTTACAAGTTCCTCATTTTTTTTCTGCACAATAAACTACTGTATTATGCACTGACTTCTCCAGTGCTACAATACAGGACTATACAAACCACAGCACCTTCTGAAGCCCATTAGTGTCATCTGGGTGACCTCCTGCTCCCAGCTGGGACTGGAGCTGTGCCCAGCCCCCAGAAACACCTCTGTGAGGTATGAACCACCAGCACGGTGCTGGCTGCAAAGAAAACCACCATTCAGCATCTGCTGCCGTGGAAGTGCACATGGCAGTGTGGCTGCAGCCTGAGCTGTGAGGCCAGGAAAGCAGCACGACCTGCTGCCCAGTGCCAGGGTCAGGAAGGGGCCCAGAGCTGCCGCAGGTACTTCTGTGGTTTTCTGTTCTCATCCCCAGCTCCATGCTGTACCTCTGCTGACGCAGTGGCTCCGTGCTGTTTTGAAAAGCCCTCTGCATTGCTGCACATAGTTCTACAACTCTCCGACAGCAATTAAAAGCTTCAGTTTTATGGCTTGTCTGCAGGCCTCACCCCAGCAATGAAAGGGGAATGCTTCACAGAGAACGTGGCCAGAGACTGCAGCAAAGCAGTGGCCTCTATGATAGCTGACCTACGCAGTAAGACAATGCAACAGCACAGTTAGAAACAAAGAAAACAACCTCAAACATTGAGGTTCTCTTCTCTTGTGCTTCTGTGGCCTTAAGCCTGTTCACAATTCTGTTCAATTACCTTGCATTCTTTTTTATTTTTTTTTCCTCCTGGTAGCAACCAGCAGTGTTACTACTTAGAACAGAGCAATATTTGTATCTCTTATAAAGAGCACCATGCACATTGTCCAGTTTGCCATTTGCCTTTCAGTGGCAGAGCCTACAGCGTGATTTCAGCAAAAATATCAAGGCTGCCTTCTGGGTCATGCCCAGGCTCCAACTCCTCGTTACGACCCTCTGCAGAGGGGAGCACATCCTGCACTCTGCCAGTCCTCCTCTTCCTTCTGCGGACATACACAGTGTGAGCCTGCCCTGTGCCTGTGGAGGGCGAGCTGCTCACACCGCCCGCTGCTTCCAGGGCTGCCTCCAAGCGCTTGTAGAACCTAGGAAAGAGCAGTGCAGTTATTTTTGTTCTTGCTCAGGATCTGAAAAACTACTCTGAGAAATGAATGCTTCTGTGATACAATCAAACCACATTAAGAAAACCATGACTAATGTTGCAACAGCCTAGTCAGTTCAGGAAGAAAACTAGAAATAGGTATAAACGTGTCCTTGTGTACACCATGCCACTTCTCTTGGTAATGCTTGTGGATTAGAAGTCAAACAGTTGATAGAAATACTCGTATCCCATTGAGACTCAGCTAATCTCACATTTGCACAATGGCACTGGTGATCAGGGGCAAGTTGGTCTTGGAACCTTCTGTGCTCTTTGGCTTTTCTGCCTATTTTGTTCCTTGCCTGAAAAGAACCACAGACTCCTGGAATGTATAACCTTCCACATTATAGTACTTTTACAGTTTCCACACTAATATTTCACTTTGGGAAACTACACAAAGCATGCAGTGGATTGAAGCATGCACTGCAATCTGAATACTGAAACGGTTCCTGAATTAGATCAGCAAATGCTGCTGTTATCATCAGATAAATTCTACTCAGCAGCAAACACAGCCTGCAAACTCATGTTGGTTACAGGTTTCTGCTTCAATAGTTTATAGCCTTCTGAATTAAAAAAAATTAATTGAAATCGTAATTTGGACTTCTGGGGTTTGTTCTTTTAATTTATTTTTATTTTTACGTAACATTTACTATGCATTTTTCACTTTCAGATTTAGATGTCACAGACAGGATTGGTGTTAGCTAACAAACCTGTCAATCCTCCTTGCATTTTCTTCCATTTTCTCATTAGCCACATGCACAAGAAATTCAATATATTCTTCAGAGACCATCAGTTTCCCCATGTGGCTCAATGGAACTTCCAAGCAATGAGCGCTCCGGACAGCCTAAAATAACACAAAGATTTCCCTAAAATAAGTTAAAAAAAAAATGATTATTGTTATTTTAAATCTTCTGAAGGTTATTTAGGTAATATGAGCAATTCACTGGAGGGAAAAAAAAAACAAATAAAATAATCAAAGTGACACCCACACAATTGCTTGGCTGGCTGACATCTGAAGCAGAACATTACTCCTCTGCATTGCATGCCTCATGACAGCTGTGTTTCACATTACAATTCAGACTGGTGCTCTTAAATATTTGAGGCTAACAGGAATGAAGCGTTCTTTTACATTCCTTACAGGTAAGTGACAAGTACTTACCATCATAATTTTTCCTCCTCTGCCAACTGTAATGCCAGAGTTCTTGAACCCAGACTCAATAGCCACGGAATGCTGCAAAACAAATAAATGTCTTTAACAAGTTGCGTACACTTTCATAGCAAGAAGTAATTTCCCCTAATGAATGCAGTAACAGTTCAACCATTTAAATGGTTTTGAGAACAAACCCACATCATATCACAAATTTTGGTTGGTTTTCAAAGAACTGCAGTCGACGGCCTGTCTGATCCCAACCCATCAGTCCAGACAGGACACTCCTGTCTCTCCTGGCACTGCCTGACTGTGATGGGCTGGCAGTCACATGGACAGTCACACAACACTTTCATAGGTAGAACTTCAGCAGTGCTGCAAGAGCAGCCAACCAACTCTCTTCTCCATGAATGCAGGAAGAAAACAATCATGCATTGCTCTCCAGCGTCATTCTGAAACAGCAGAAGGCAGAGACACTGCTCCATGAGTTGAAATGCTGGAGCCAGACCAGCAGCAACGTCTGAAAACCCATCTCTGAGCCACCGGGATCAAACCCAGACTCACCAGCTAAAAGCCTGCTTCAATGAGAAGGCTACACTGGAGGCTGTTCTCTAAAAAGTATATCAAAGAAGTACATAATGTAAATTTAACACTGTGTTTGCTCCATCAGCTCTTACTGCCTCAGCCATTAAACACATCTGGGGCAGCTTTCAAGTGCCGGAGCTGCTGCAGGAGCCAGAACTCCTACATGTCACAGAACAACCAGGTCAGGTGGTGCTTGCTGTGATTTTACCAGCAGCTGTGCGTCCTGCAGCTCCTGGCACAGCACATGGAGAACAAATGGCTCAAACTTGAACACGACATTGCCGGTGGCGTTTTCCAGTGCTGCCATCTGAAAAACATACAGTGTTTCAGTTAACACTGAAAATTTGTACTGTTACTACCAAAGCTGTAAAAAGATCATTAGAAATGCAGCAAGCGTGATACAAGTGAAATCGTTCTTCCAGCCGCTTTCAATTTTTCATTGCTCATAACACACAAACAGTCCACAGATGCTCATAATTCTATAAGAAACTCTCCTTCACTGTAAAACCCAGGGATTTTCCCCAAGCCATCGCCCCGCCAGGCATCAGCGAGGCGTTTTTTGGGTTCCGAGCAGGGCACCTCGCTGCCATCCCTCCGCCGTGCCGCGGAGACCTCACAGACAGCCGAAGGGCAGCCGTTACTTCCCCCACTGGCAGTGCTGCTCCGCACTTTGCGGTGGGATCGCTTGGCCCCAGCGCCGCTCCCCGCCCCGGATCCCCGGGCTCACAGCACCGCCGAGGCGCTGCGCGGATCCCCGCGGCTCCACCGCTCCGCGCCGCTCCCGCCGTCCTTCCCTCGAAATTCCGCCGCGGCTCGGCAGCTCCGCGCCCCGCTAAGAGCGGGGGGGCACCGCGCTCCCACGGCAGCCGCACCGCTCCCCACTGGAGACGGTTCGGGACGCGGCGGCGCTCCCTTCCGGCCCGTCGTGCCATTCGTTCCGCACGAGGCTCGGGAAGCGCAGCCCGACCCACACGCCGCCCCGCGCCCTCCTCACCACATCTGCGCGGCCGCACGGCTCGTGCGCCACCAGCAGCCATCGGCAGCGCCGCTTCGGGATCCCGGCGCTCAGCGCGGCGCCGCCCTCCGCGAGCACGAGGCGCCCCGAGCAGGAGCTGGTGGTGCAGAACGGCGCGCGCTCGTTCAGCAGCCGCACCACGCCCGCCGCGCGCTCGTCCAGCGCGCCCCGCCGGCTGCAGTCCTGGCGCGCTGAGCGCTGCGCCTTCCAGCGCCCGAACGCCGCCATCGGGTGGCGCCCAACCCCGCGCCTACGGCGGCCGCGGCGCCGCTCCGACGGGCGCCCGAGAGGGACAAACCTCTGCACGCGAAGGGCTCGGCGTGCCGCCGAATCCCGCCCCGCGCTGATCCCGCCCCCGGCCGCGGGTCTGGAGGTGCGGGGTTGGCCGCGGCGCGCTTCTGCTGGTTTTCTGACTGTTGCTTTAAGAGTGAGCGGAAGCGGGGCGTCACGGGGTTTCGTTACCGCTCGGCAGTGCGTGACCGCGCTCAGAGTCCGTTTGGTAGCGCCGCGCACGCCATTCTCGCAGCGCCTCTGCCCGTACTGCATCAACCTTGTGAGGTCCTTGGAGTCAGGGGAATCTTGGTTCGTTTTGGGGTGGGTCGTTTTGTGTGTGTTTGTGTGTGTGTACGGGAGCGGGGCTGAGTTCAATCTTCTGCTTGAGAAGAGGTGGTTTCGTTTCTTTCCTTTGACGGTGTAAAATAAAGTATGAAGTCGATGCATCGTTGTTACATTTTCGTTTATTTCCAGGTGTTCCGATGGCGGCGGCGGCCGCAAGGGGCGCGATGAGGGCGGTCCGGGTGTTTGAGTTCGGGGGTCCCGAGGTGCTGAGGCTGCAGGCTGATGTTCCCATCCCCGCCCCGAAGGACATGCAGGTCGGTGAGCTCTGAGCCCGGGCAGCCCTGCGGCCGCAGCCGCGTGCGAAGCAGCTCTGCCCCTCCCGGCTCAGCAGCTGCCGTCCGCCCGCTTGCAGCCCAGGACGTGGCATTTAACACACGTGTGGGTTTTTGCGCTGTTGCGTTGGCTGCACGTTGCGCGTGAAGGATTCCGTGACGGCTGGAGTGCAGCACCGGTTGTTTATCTCAGCACTTGAGCGCTGCTTTGCTGCTCAGTTGAAACGCCGTGATGCCGTGCTGTCAATTCTAAATTTAAACCTTTTAAAATGCTACTTAACAAATGTAATTTTTTTCAGGTGTTAATTAAGGTCCACGCCTGTGGGGTAAACCCTGTGGAGACTTACATCCGCTCTGGGAACTACGCTAGACTACCGGCTTTGCCTTACACCCCCGGCTCCGACGTGGCTGGGGTGGTCGAGAGCGTTGGGGAAGGCGTGACTGCGTTCAAGGTACTTGACGGGGCTTTAACTCCTTGTAGTTTGCAGAGCCGGGCGCTGCCGTTCTGTGAGCGGGCTGGCTGTGTGCCCGGGCTCCCAGCAGGGCGAGGTGTGCTTGCTCAGCGCCGCTGTGACCTCTGCCCTGTGATCGCCGTTGAAAAACAGACACGGTGCTTGGTTAGCTCAGGGTATAGTAAGAGCGTGGCTTTTTTCCACACTACAAAAATGATTTTTTGGTTTTGTTGTGTTTGGAATCTGGGTGCCGTTCTCTGATGTTGAGATTTGTTGAGGTTAATACTAATGGGGCAGTAGGGTTGTGTGTCGCACTGTGAGGAGGAGGCTGTGTGCTCATAACTTGAATCTAAGTATGTGAAATCCTATGGTTTGTGTTGGTGGCATTGATCGTATGCATAACACAAAAATCTTCTCTGTGGCAAAGATAGTTGTTGGTTTTTAATAGGAAAGCTTCTGGGAAGAATGCAAACTTGTTCTTGATGTATATTAAGGAAGGAAGTAAGGGAAATTGTTAATTTCTCTGTTTTATTTCCCTGCTTTCTAGAGAGGTGACAGGGTTTTTGCCTCTGCTACGCTCTCTGGAGGATATGCAGAGTATGCAGTTGCTGAAGCCAATACTGTCTTTCCTTTGTCGGATAAGTTGAATTTCAGTCAAGGAGCAGCGATTGCAATACCCTACTTCACTGCTTACCGTGCTCTTTTCCTGAAGTAAGCTGCCAAATTAAAGCTTGTGCATTTTGCTATTGAACTTTTAAAATACTAAAGCCAATGTTTTCATTGTCCTGTTAAATGAGGGAATGTGGAGGCATCATTGTGTGGAGAAACTTCAGCTACATGTACTGTGCTGCTAGAACCTGTAAGCTACTGACAGCATTTACCTGGAAAGGGAAATATTAAGAGAACAGACTTCAAAGGCTTCCTTAGTACACATCATGTAATAAATGCTGCAGCACTGTACAAGGAGTAAGAGCCAGTTGTGTATCAGCTGGAGGAGATGTAAGATGTGGAAGTCTGGTCTCGCTTGGTGGAGGAGATGGTTAAAACTAGTGTAGTTTATTATAAACAAGACCTGTTTGTTACAGGGGGAGACCTTGCATTGAGGTGAATACCAGGATGTTGACTTGCTGCTTGTTGCGTGTTGATGTAACTGCGCGTTACTTAAATTCATAAATGATGTGGTTTGTTTTGTGTTCCTGTTTTTCCAAAGAGGATGATTGTACTTACTTAGCCGTAACATGAATTGGGAATAATACTGCGTAAGATAAGATTTGGTACAGTGCTACGTAGTGGCCATGTGTTGTAATCATCATGCCAATGTTGTATGTCTTTTCTTGTTCAGAGGGCATGCCAAAGCAGGGGAAAGCGTACTAATTCATGGTGCAAGTGGAGGTGTAAGTATTCTGAAAAGGCAAGTCATTAAAAATTGGGTTTTCTGTTCTTGTATCTGTCTTCCCCTCTGTTCTATGATTTCTGCTTACATCCATACCAATAAATTGATTAACAAAAAAATAAGTCTTTCTTTGAACACCTTGTTTTCCTAAAGCAGAAATCTTGTTATCCCAAGTAACCCTGAAACTACATGAGGGATCCAGTAAGGCCCCTCGTGCAGAGGGTTCTGTGTTAAATACGTTGCTGCAGTTGGAAGGTGAGCCAGAAGCTGTATGTTAAAGGTGATAGCAAAAAGCTGTGGTTTTTGATTATGTGCAAGATGTTCTCAGTTCTCTGAAAAGCAATCACTGATAGGTAGCAACTTTGCGTTGCTGTGTATTATTGCCTAACAGCTAGCTTTTCAAGGAGAGATACTGGAGTATATCAGCTGATGGCTGAACGCTCCTTGAAGTTGCACACCTGGTTTGCTTTGGTGTTACGTGGCGAAACTTCAGATCTCTGTCAGATGAAGTTCAAATTTCTCATCTCTTGTACTCTGCATCTTCAACTTCTGCTGATGCACAAACAGCTGCCATCAACTGGCAAACTTTTATGAACTGTTTGTCAGACAGTTGATGATGACAGTCTCATGTGGGAAACCGTCCTCATTCTAAGATGCTATAATACTGAATATCAATTTAGTAACTTTTTTTTTTTCCCCATGGGATAAACATAGTGTTTCTGCAGTTGCTTAGTTTATGTGCTTCTTGAAAAGATGTACTGGCTTTGGTTTGCTGAAGAAAATACTGCAAATCTGTTTTTCGACGTGTTGTGACCTTTGTTGCGGGAATATTTACAGAAGCAGTGAGATAGATGTACAGGGATGAAGCACTTGCTGCAGCCAAAAGATCTTTGTTGCATCTTTTCTTCTAAGTCATGCTGTTTTCCAGAATTATTCTTAAAAATGTGTGTTCTTTTGAATACTTATCTGAAGATCAGTCTGGCTGTGAAGTATTTCTGTTATGTTTCATAGGCTCCAAAGCCAGCTTTTTCTGAAGGCATCCCTTACCTCCAAACAGGGCAAAGCTGTTTAAGATCCTGAGAATTCCGTGTCTAAAGACACTGATAGGTCTGTGAGAGGTGCAGAAGTAGTGCTGGTAAGATTGTGCCCGCAGGTTTTCTTTGCAGCTTACAGTGCTGGTATGAGGAGCTGGTGATTCTGTGGAGAGTTTTTTTGTCTGTATGACAAGTGTTATTTGGACCGGTTTTAACAGATGAGCCACTTGATATGTGGATTCAGAGCAAATGCTGAGGGCTGTTAAACGAGCATACAGACAACACAACAAGACACAGAGCTTCACTACGCCTGTGGAAACATCCTTTCCTTTTTTAAATACTGTTGGGGTATCTTTAAGATCCAAATTAATTACTGTAGCTGAAGAAATACATGACCAGGCGAACTTTAAAAATAGTTAAGTTCCAACTGGTAAATGTGTCAAATTTAAAATGCAGAGAGTTGTTTTTGTTGTTTTGATTTCCTCCTCTTTCCCTCCCAGGTGGGAATAGCAGCATGTCAGATTGCCAGAGCTTATGGCTTGAAGGTTTTGGGCACGGCAGGAACTGAGGAGGGTATGAACATTATTCTGAGAAACGGTGCTCACCAAGCATTTAATCACAGAGAAGCTAATTATCTTGACAAAATTAAGGTAAGTACGTACTGGGTCTAGCTCATGCAGCATCTCTCTATTAACTTTAAAGAAAAAAAAATAGTGAACACTTGTGGAAAATTTTAAGAACAAATTTATGCAGTGGCATTTCGGAAAATCCCAGTATGATAGTTTTCCTAAGTCAGCACCTGTACATCTGCTATTGGCCATCAGCCTTGGCACAAAGTCAGTATATAAAAAGCAATCAGCTGCCAAAGGTGTGCTTTCAGTAGTGTATGAAATGTACAGCAGCACCAAAACACTAAGTGAAGTAACTTTCTGTGTATTATATTCTGGGTAGGAATATACCAAGATGCAAGGAGTTAATATAATAGTAGAAATGCTCTCCAACGTCAATCTGGCTGCTGACTTACATCTGCTGTCCCAGGCAGGAAGGGTGATGGTACGTATTTTCTGTCCCTTGGGTTTGCATGTTTAACTGTGCAATCTGACAGTGAGAACTTAAACTCTCTTGTAATGTGGCTCTAACAGGTTGTGGGCTGCAGAGGTTCCATTGAGATAAACCCCAGAGACACCATGAACAAAGAGTCCAGCATCATTGGAGTTGGTCGGTTTCTTGAAACTGAGGTATGAAAATAACATTTTTTTTTTAGAGATTTCTTCGGTGATCTTTTCCTGTTGAAACAGTTGTCTGTGTTTAAAAACAGGAGTGAAAGCATAATTTGACTACGAGGACTCTGTGTGTGAGCTCCTTTATGTTTTGATTTAATCTTAAGAACACCATAAAATGCTTTTGGGTTGCAAGCATCGATTTGACGCTGGCAGAAACAGTCTGTACTTTTCTAAAATGCAGAGACCTCATGGTGGTAAATGCTGCCTCTTATTTTCTGTAGGAGGAGAGGCTTGAATGTGCGAGGGCAGTCCTTGATGGCGTGGAGTCTGGCTGGCTGAAGCCAGTCGTGGGCCCCGAGTACCCCCTGCAGGAAGCAGCTAAGGCTCATGAGGACATTATTCACAGCAGTGGTGCTCGAGGAAAGATGGTACTCCTGCCATAAAGTATTTCTCCGTCTACTTTATAGCTGTTCTATCTGCACCTTTGCTTACGTGATTCATTGAACATTTTTTTTAATGAAATGCATTTTTAATCAAATTTCAGAAGAACAAGAACAAGTGCTAGATTACATTAGTTAGTTATGCTGATTCATTAGCAGTGTTTTCTTTTTGTATAAGCAATGTTGGGCAAAATTTATGGTAATTTGTGTAACTTTTTTTGGTTGATGTGGAAATAATAACTGCACTGGTTTGACACTGTGATGGGAAATTGGGAATCTCAGCTGGAGTCTGATACAAAGCACTACTTGAAATGAGGGCATTGGGAAGCTGTAAGCAGTGCAGAATGAAGCCTGCTTTGTGAGCAGATTGACAAAGGTATGAAACCAATGACACACGTGTAACTAGGGCTGTAAATTCATTAGCCACAAAACTTGTTTCATTCATCTTCTGTCACAGAATTTGCTTGGAATCAAAGCTCTTTTTGTCAGGATAGTTCACTTTCTAGCTCAAAAAATGGCCAAAGAATCTCTCAAATATGAATTACTTGAAAGCAGAAGCAGTTCTGTTTTGCTGTGCCTGACTTAGAGCCTAGCTGACAGCACCCCAGTTAATGCCAAGAGTAGCTGGAGCTGTGTGCGTGCAGCATATTTGCTGCTTTGCAACCAATCATGCTGGCAGAAGCAGTTGATTTCTTGATGGTAGGTGGCTGTCGGAGCAATTGCAGGTCTTCCTGTGACCCATATTAATTTTAAAGTCACATGAATCCCTGCTTGTAATGAGGAGAAACAGGTCTGTGCTGCTTTCATGGGTAACTGAAATCAGTGTTATTTCATGACTGGATCTGTATGTATTGTTGGCGTGTTCCAAATACAGCAATCCAAACCCAATTTCTTTGAAGCATTGCCTGTTCTTGCATTCAGAATGCAGCATGGTGTTACAGTCCGGTGTACCTTTCAGTGGAATGGTTCTCTAATGAGAATAGCCCTCATCTTTAAGGATGGGCTCTTCTGCTTCTCTGAGGAGAAATGACCCTGTCCTGAGCAGAGCCTTGTTTGCCCATGAAGGTTACCTGCTTTGTGGCATTTGGCTTGGACTCTGTTGGTGTCATTGCGGCACACAGCGGTGCAGTTCTCTGTGCAGGGTGACACCATTTTCTGAGCTGTGATTTCTCTGAATGGGCACTCATTTCTACTGCTATTTGTTTAATCTAAACTGAGAAAGTAGTTGGCAAAATCTTTTGGAGTGTCCGGACTTCTGTGCATCTGCGATCCGTTACTGAAGAAGTGTTAAGGCAGAAGAGGACCCCACGTCTGTGTCTTTAAGACTCCTGCTCAGATCGTAACGCTTTGTTTTAGTCTCAGTGGGAAGCTGGTGGGAGGCCACGCAGATACGGAGGTGTCAATGAACGCAGGTATTGTATGAACTTCGGGTCAACGCCTACCAGCAACAACCTGAAACGAGCGCTGGGCAGGGCGTATCTGCAGCGTGGGTTTGGAGGGGCTGAGGGGAAGGCGCAGAGAAAAGGAGCGCCTTCCTCGGGCTGCCGAGGCGCGGACAGCCGCCCGCTGCGAGAAACGGCTGCCAGAAACGGGAGGCCGCGCCCTGCCGGCCGCACGGGGGCGCTGTGGGGGGCGGCGCTGCTCCGCCGTTGGCCCCGCCCCGCAATCCCGTGTCCTGGCAACGGCGTGGGACGCGAGCGGCGGCGTCGGGCAGCACCGAGCAGCACCGAGCGCTGCCCCCGGAGCCGGCGCGGCCATGAGCGGCCCTCAGCCGGGGTGAGTGGGGCGGCGCGGGGCTGGACGCGGCGGGCGGTGTCCCGTCTCCTAGTCCGGCACGGCGCGGACCGAGGCGGGCTCCGTTCCTCCGCTCTCGCGGCTGCGGAGCTCTGCGCGGCGCCGCCCGCACGGCGGGGTCCGGGGGCGTTCGGTACGGCGGAGAACGGAGTGAGGATGCGATAAGGGAGCAGCGCGGGCTGCACGTCGGCCCGGCGTTTGCAGGTCTGGCTGTGTTCCAGGCGCAGCATCTCTTCCGTGAGGAAGCACACGGAGCTCCGAATTGAAACACCGAGCGCCTTATGCCGGAGGGTTTTTCTGCGCTGCTTGCCGCAAAGGGCAGTCGTGCATTGCGGGCAGCGTCTGCTGTCGGTTCGGTTGCTGGGAAATGAGCACATTGCGTGCTCATAGCGCTCCCAGGGTCGCTGTCTGCACCCGCGGGCAATCGGTGCGGCGCTGGGGCCGATAGCAGCTCTCCCTGGCATGTGAAGCGTCTCTTCCTGCTGTGCTGCACCCTTCCAGCAGCTCCGCATCACAGCTGCACGCTGTGGGCTGGGGACAGAAACAGAAGTGAGAGCTCTTAGGCCGAGGAGCAGCTCCTGCTGCCCCCAGCTCTGTGCAGCACTGCTGTGCACCAGCTGAGCCGTCGGTGCGCTGTCTGATTGCTCCTATTTCAGCCCGTGTCGTCTCTCTCCCTGCCGCTATGCGTGGCTGCACAGAGCCTGGCTCCTCTCCGCCATCTTCCACTGGCTGTTGAGGTCCCCAAAATATGAGAAAGACATCGAGGTGCTGGAGTGCATTGGAGGACAGTGAAGCTGTGAAGGAGCTGGAGCACAGAACTTTGGGGAACTGGGGTCATTCAGCTTGGAGCAGAGGAGGCTCAGGGGGCGCCTCGTTGCTCCCCACAGCTCCTGCAGGAGGTCAGGGCGAGGTGGGGGTCAGCCTCTGCTCCCAGAGAACAATGACAGGATGGGAGGTGATGGCCTCACACTGTGCCAGAGGTCCTCCCTCTTGCTGCACCGAGCTGTCACCTGAATAAAACTGTATGCTTGCAATTTTGTGGCCTTGAAATAAAGCAATTAATTATTGTTAGAATCCAAAGCACCATCAGAACATCAAGTTATCTGCTGACCTCAGTAAGTTCTGGTTCAGCAGTTGTACTCTTGAATGGTTTCTCATAATTGAATGAGTAGTAGCTGACATAAATGAATGCAGCAGCCCCATCTGTGCCTGGCGCTGCAGTTTGAAGGCTTTGTGCCCACAAGGTCGGTTGGTGACTGCTTGGGTGTGCAGCTTCCCTCTTTTGAAGGAGGGCTCCCAAGCATATTAATGACTGTTTACATGCATTAATAGTGATAGGAGAAGGGGAATGGTTTTAAAGTGTGACAAGGGAGGTTTAGGTTGGATGTTAGGAGGAAGTTTTTCCCCCAGAGGGTGGTGAGGCACTGGAACAGGTTGCCCAAGGAGGCTGTGGATGCCCCACCCCTGCAGGCATTCAAAGCCAGGCTGGATGTGGCTCTGGGCAGCCTGGGCTGCTGGTTGGTGACCTGCACACAGCAGGGGTTGGAGTGAGATGATCATTGTGCTCCTTTGCAACCCAGGCCATTCTGTGACTATGGTGATTGCAGGTGGTATGACCTGCATCCTAGCAAGGCACAGACCTCCTTGTGTGGAGGCGGAGGATCATTTTATTGGCTTTTCATCACCTTTTTGAAAGAGAGGAATCCAAACACACCCCGGTTACCTTTGGCATTCCCTTCACTTAGCTTAAGCCTGGGGGCACCAAAGCAAGGCATTCATGTAGGAAGCAGCAGTTTGTGTTCTGGATGTCTGTATGGCTTGCAGCTGGCAGAACTGTTCCTTGAGATGAGCTTGTGCCCTTTAGTGACAGTCAGGCCAGTCCCAGTGAGGATTCACAAAGTCCTCCCAGGACTTAATGCTCTCTGCAAAGCTGACGGCCTGTTCTGGGACTAGGAGGGAAGGCAGGCAGGCTGGGCGCTGAGGCAATCATCTCCCATACAAACCCTCTCCCTGTGCTGTGGGACACTGAACTTGCTGCTTGTGGCTGGCAGCCTGTGCTTCTGCATTGTGGATTTGTTCTGTCTGAAAGTTTTTCTGTCTATATCCTCAACAGAAACCGTGTGCAGTGCAGTAGTTTATTAAAGTTAGGAATGCATCTCCATCAGAGTGAGAACTGCTGGTTGGACTGGAGAGGCAGTGAGCTGCAGCTGTAACATACAGCACAGGAGCTGTCTATGACTCTACCAATCAATAACTAAAGCTTTGATGCCACCTTAGATTATTTCTTTGGTAAGCAGCCACTAACTTACTTGCACTGTAAATAATTAACCCTGAATTTTTGCTACCTAAGTCCAGTGCAGGAGGCCTACTGAGATTTTGTCCTGCTGTCCCTGAATGGCCATCAAAGTCACTGTGCTGCACAGCAGAGGCTCTGAACATGGTGCATGGGGCTATGTAAGCTGATAAAAAACAGGTGCTGTTAATCAAACAACGGTGGCAGTGACAAAGCAAATCCTGTAGGTATAGGATTCTGAGCAGACGGGGCCTTGATCTGGGGGAGCTGCAATGATCCGTTGCGTGTTCTGTTTTGTGCTCTGTGGGTCTGCACAGCTGTGTGCTGCAGTGAACCCTCTGGGCAGGTTCAACTGCTGTGTGTTGGACTTTGGCACCTCAGTACGTTTTTTAAATGGCAAAATAAACCTTGGTTCTTCTGGTGTCTATGGCTCTGTTCTGCCAGTTAATTGGAATATTTGTTCTTGCCTTAAGGACACGTTGCTTTCATTAATGGGGAAAAAAGAATTGGCTCCAGTGACAGCAATTTATATCTCTGACTGAGTTGTGGAGGTGCTGCCAAGGCAGTGTCAGTGACACGGGCCCATGAGGGGCGCAGCCGAGGTGCTGCCAGTCCCCACTGGCCAGCAGTAAAGCTGCCTTGTGGCACAGACCAGGAGGGGCTGTGCAGTGCATGCTGCTTCCATCGCGGCTCCTCCAGGGCCTCTGGGCACCCACGGATAGCGTGTCTCTTCTGGTGGGCTGTCAGCCCAGGAAGGGGATCAGGGCTGGCCTCTGCAGTGGGAGAGCAGGGCTGTGCTCACTGAGCGCCAGGCTTTGCTCTGGGTCGGTCCAGTGACCTCCAAAGGTCCCTGCCGACTCTTCCCCTCTCCTTGAGGAAGCAGGAAGTTTTTGTGTGTTCAGTTTTTGCTTTAGAAAGTTTTTTGTGATCAGAGGGGAAGTGCCTTTTACTGTAATGCAGCCTGTGAAACGTTAGATGGAAGGAACCAGGTGGATTGGGAAGGAGCGGGACGGGGGTTTCTCCTCAGCCTCCATATGCTGTCTGCAGGCGATGCCACAGGCAAACACTTGGTGACACTGGTGTGATCTGCAGTTCTGAATGCAAATGCAAGCAGTGAATGGAGAGAGTGATGCAGCACCCCTGCTACAGCACCGGTGTTTAGTCAACATACAAAGGGGGGCACAGCACTGTTGGTATGAAGTTCAGCGTATTGTTGGTAGGCTGTTGGTGAGGTTGCTGTGAAACCCCAGGTGAATGCCCTGTAAATCCATCACCTCCCTCAGACTGTTCTCTTGTTGCTCTTTCCTTTCTTGTGAATATTTCTGTGCATGGTAACACAGCCTGGCAGTGGACATTTATTTTATATTATCCCATTGAAATATAAGTACTAGAGGTACGGGGGCATTTAAATTTAAAGCCAAAAAAAGCTTGTTGTGTAATTAAAACAGTATTTCATCTGTGTACACAGATAACAGGTCAGTATAAATGCATTATATACATCTGATGTATAAATTTTATCAACGTAAATGGAGTTAGAATATTAAAAAAATGAAGCCTGCTGCCACACTGTTATTTGTCTTGCTTTGCAGGGGCTGAAATGAGGGAAGGTTGTGCTAAGAACTATTTAAAAGCAGGCTAATTATGGAGCCTTCCATTTTTGTGTTCAACTCTCCTACATCAGGTTCAGTTCTTAGAAGCTCTGATCTTTGCATTTAGTGCTATGTACCAGAATAAGGGTGGGGGGCTGGCTGATGTGCTCGGAGGAGGCAGCTGATGTGGGATTGTTGCTGGGGAGGCCTTCAGACGTGGGCTGTCTGAAACCTGTGCCTCAGTGCTGGCGCCCTGCTGGGCACCCAGCTGCTGTGTCCTACAGAAGCCCATTCCTGGTGTGTTCTTGGGGCACGAGGTGTTGCTTCTACGTAATCTAATGGGCTGTCTGACAGCATAGTGGGCATGAATCATCGGGCAGCATTTTGTTGGGTAATTGTAACCAGCAAAAAGTGACTCTGTCAAGGGGATTTCATGGCATCCGTGTTGATTTCATTTCAGGTTCCTTGCAACCTACAACAGCCTGACAGACAAACACCTGGCTGGATATTTCAGCAATGCCCGGATAAGGAGACATCTTCAGAGATCAGGACTGGTGAGACTGAAAAGTTTCCTTTTCTGTGAAAGAAAATAATTACGTTGTTAATTTTAATGTTGCAGCAGTCAAAATACTGATGTTCTCTTATTTACTTCTTAGAAGGATGAGTTGTCCTTGGTAAGAATTTGACCTGTGCCAAACAGCCACAATGATGCTGTGCCAGATTGAAGCCCTGTGATTGTGCTTTGTCTCAGGCAGGATTGTTTCACTCAGGCATTTCCCACTGCACTGTTAGCCAGTGTTGGTCAGCAGGATCCACGGGGTCGTGACTGGGGCTGTGGCGTATGGGGCTGGAAACAGAACGGCAAGGATCTGGGCGTAGCTGAGCTACGTGCTGAGCCCCATGTGCCAAAAGGTTGAAAGGCACTGGAAATGCTTGGACTCTCCTTGTTTAAATAGTATCAGAACTGTTCTTCAAGTGTTCAGGGGAAAACTGTAAGATTTGGTAAAGGAGCTCAATATGTTTAAAAATCCTTGAATGGATTTTTGTGCAGAGGCAGATGCAACCCTTACACAGTGGGAAGGCAAGTATTTAATCCCTCACTGCTGAGTTATGGGGGATAGCCCATGAAGAGTAAGGCTGAGCCTCAGCTGTTAGGAACTGTGACTGCTTCTCTCCTGCTCTCTTCCTTTGGCTGATTGGGTCCATGGTGAAACTGCAGTCCTGTGCTGGGAAGGTGAGCCCCAGCACCATGGCAGAAACAAGAGGTGATGGCTAATGGGTGAGAAAGTTGTGCTCCTGGGAAGCTGCACTCTGTTTAGAAAAGTTCATTTTGTCCTCCTCTTCTTTTTAGTTATGTTTTACATTTTTTATGGCAGATCTCAAAAAGTGGAAGAATAATACCAGAGAAAGAATACCGACTGAATGCTCTGAGGAGGGATCACCAGAGATACGTTCAGGAGTGCCTGACGAGGGCCGTATTTCTGAAGGTCCTTGACATGGAGGTATGCATTCACTGCTGGTGGGCAAGCCTTCTCAGGTACTTTTTACTGGCACTGGTGGCTGTTAACTCGTACTGGATTGTTTTCTGTAGCTGTGCCCCCACACTCCCATGAAAGGCTCTCCTTTGCTTGGAAAAAGGGCAGTTATTGTGCTTGGCATACCTCACGTGAAACCTCCGTTGGCCTTTAGTTCTTATGCTGTGCACTGCCTCAGCCTTGCTGCATTGGCTCACTGCTTTAACACCCTGTGGTGTTAAATAGGTGCAGGGTGTCTGAGATGGCTCTGTTTAATGTGGGGGATGAGCAATCTGTAGGAGAAAGTACTGTGCTGCTGCTGTAATCCAGGAGCACTTCCCTTTGGGAGTAAAGGATGGTGAGAAAGCAGCTGGAGCTCTCAGAGTAACTCAGGCCCTTATCTACTCATCTCCTTTTCCTACAAAGACGTAGGCACACGGTGACCACACAACACACCCTGGTAAGTGACTTCTCCAAAGAGCTCCTGCCATTTTGAATGGAGATGAACAGAGGTGCCATGTAACAAACACAAAGGCTGGAGCTGGAGAAGCGTAGAAAAGATAGCTTTAGTGATACACCTGAATCCTCCTATTTCTTCCTGTATGCAACGACAAAACTAGTTAAAATTAATAGATTATAAGATAATATCTACAGGACGAGTTTGTCTAATTTTTTTTTTTCAAGTCATAATAATTTAAATATAGTTATTTGTCTTATCTGAGTACGAAATTTGAGCACATCCCTGCTCTGTATCATGGACACAACTGATCCCTGCAGCTTTAAAATGCTCATTTGTTCCCTTACCAGTGTTAAGATACAGAGGTGCAATGCAAATGTACTGAATCACCAGTGGTTTAATAATAGGGTTCAGCAAGGGTAATGATGAGGGAGAGGGCAAGTGATAAGCGGAACAGAAACAAGTGTTCTTGTGTTGACACCTCATTATGTCTCTTAATGAGATTCCTCTTTCTCTTACATTGATAGCGTCATCATCAGCTGGAAGTAAGAAGGAAACTTGAAAGTTCTGTAAGGAAGGCGAGGGTGCAGAAAACCAAGGTAAGACTTGAGTGCTACTGAATGCTGGTGGAATGTGACAGTTTTGCTGCGTTAAATAACAGCCATAATGAGTGAGGCCAGAGATTTATTGAAACAGGTGTCCTGCCTCTGTTGCTTATGGAATAAGTAAACAGGCAAGCAGGGGATGATCCGGGTTACGTCTTCTACTCTGCAATTCAGAAACTTCCATGCTTGTGTCTGATTTCTTCTGAGTGTACTTCTGCAAAATTCTTGGTTGAGCAATTTAACAAACTGTGTGAAATAGTACTTCTTCCTTTGCATTTCTGCACAGTAACTCATTTACCTATTGTCTGATTATTCTATCCAATGCTTCACTGTTTGCAGTATGACAAAGTTAACAACTTTTCCAAGACATGGCTTTGCATGCCTTTCTAATATTCCTTCTCAGCGTTCCAAGCTGAAGAGCCTCAGTCTATTGAGTCTTTCACACACGAGGCTTCTCATTACTGTTAACATTTTTTTTAACCTTTTCTAGTTCTTTGTTTCTGTTTTGAAATGGCAAACCAGAACTGGATGAATAATTTAGGATAAGTGATGCAGCTCTTCCCTCTTAGTAATCCTAGACTCTGTCTGCATTTGATTGCTGCTGAGCACTGAGCTCATGTTATCAGCTGTTGGCCTCTCCACGTGATGTTTACCAGAACCAGCGTGTAAGTAATGAAGAAAGGTTTGAGGTCTTCCCTTTGGTGTCATGTAGGTAAAGCTTGATTCTGTGGTTGTGACTGCCAGGCAAGTCCCACAGAAGTCAATGGTTCTTCTTTGCATGAAGTCACCTGGGTGCATATGGGAACATTTTTTTTCTCATTTTGGCTGAAATATCCTCAACATCTGATTTCTTTATAAGGAGCCTGCATACATTAAGAGGAATATATTGGGAAGATAGCTGTTTCTTTGAGCAGTGGAAAAATGATGTCAAATCTCTTAGAATTAAAGTAGTGCATTTATGAGTAATTAAGAAAAAAAAAAGGAAATTTACTTGAAAAATATTCATTATTCTGGTAACTGCAAAAACATAATTTACTGCCTGAACTGCTGCTAGAGAAATGGAAGCCGCATTATTCTACTGGGGAAAAAGTGTGATGAAAACATCCCGTTAAGGGATTCTGGATTGGAGTACATTTGGAACATAAATGAAAGCTACTTTCAGTGAGCATTGTAAGGGAAATGCCTGTGGGTAAATGCTCTGCCGTGGTGCTACACTGGTACGCAAGGACCTGGTAGGAGTCAGCAGTAATTCAATTCTTACCTCAACTGGAATTGCCTGAGTAACCAGTCTGAAAGGAAAGGAATGGCAGATGACAGGGAAAGGGAGAGTGAGAGACACAGCTCTCTATTTCCAGAAGGGTGGTCAGCCCAATGTGGTGCTTTGGAGAAGAAAAGGTAGGGAGGGGCAGTGGGGCAAGGAAGTAGTGGAAGCACTCAAAGTTAAAAAAGAAAGAGATCTTCAACCAAGCCGAGGCTGGGAGAGAAACAAAGGCTGGTGAATTGTAGAGCACTGCAGAGAAATGAAATAGAGATGGGAACAAATCTTTTCCCTTATTCTCTCGCTCTCCCCTCCTTCTCTTTATTTTATTTCTTTCCTTAGCAGATCTTCCACTGGGCCTAGGCAAGCCGACTGCCATCACCATCCAGTGAAAGACAGACAGAAGCGAGCTCAAACGTGGCTGTTGGTTAGTACCTCAGAGACATGCACTGTTGTTCTTCTAGATGGAGCGGCCCAGAAGACCAGTGGAAGATGCTAACCCTCTGCACTCCCCACGCCCACCGCTTGGCTCCAGAAATCCTTACGGACGCCATCCTTTAATGGCTGGAGAACCAGCTGCTCGTTCACAATTGGTGAGTTCCACCAAATACTTCATATGCTGTAATGCAAGCACAAACAAACCAGTGTGCACATATACCTGTAACTTCTGTGCTTAATCTATGCCATCGACTGCCCTGATGGTTGCACACAAGATCCTCATCCTTCATTTGTGGCCGACTTCATGTTACATTAAAGAGAAGTCTGGAGAAGCTGATGTTGCAGGAATGGCGCATTAAAACATGTAAAAATATATTTGCTTTGTGATGAATCTGTTTTAATCTTTCCTTTTTATCTGCCATGTTGCCCAAAGTTAAATATGTAAATATGTACATTAAATATCATCATCACATGGCTGTAGGCAAAGTCTACGTATGTTGTAAAGCCCTGACATCAGTGGAGGCCCTTTAGAAAAAGAAGCTGAAGAGGTGGAATAAGAGAACGCTCTTCCAGAAGGCTGCGCTTTGGAGCTCCGCTCAGAATCTTCCTACTCTGTTAACAGGCAAAGAAGAAATGTTAGTGCACTAAGGAAGTGCAATGATCCCAGAATCTAAGATCAAAGGCCAAATATACACTCCAGTTCTTACTGGTTTCAATAATGATATTTGGTGATATTTAGAACTGAACAACCTTCTCCTCCCCATCCCATACAGAGAGCTCCTGGGCCTATAGTTGATTATAGAGGTGGACATCCTTTTGATCAGCACAGATCCAAGGAGTTGGCCTTTTTAAAGACAGTAAGTGAATTTTTAATACATTTTCTTAGATGTCAACATTTTACTTGATATTCTGGATGAAAGAAAAAATGTCAGAGAAATGCTGAGAATTGAATAAAGATGAGCATGCTTTCATTGTGCGTTTTCTCAGCGTTCGTGTGTTCAAGTCACCAAAGCAGAGCATATTGCTGCAGCTCCTGTGAGTTCACTGCCTTTGTTTCAAGGCTGTACTGTGAATGAACAGGAACAGTTTTTGGACTCTTAATTAGAGATTCCTAAAGGGGTCTGGCTCTACAAGACCGAGAGGTACTAGAAAATTAAATTTCCTGAAGGTATCTGAGCACCACTCTTTGATGCTGATTACCTTCATTGGCACTGTATCTTTCTCCTGTATGCTGCTGTTCTGTATGGAAGCTATGCCCTGAGATGTTCTAGCTGTTTTCTTTTTCCTCTTCTAGGCTTCTTCCCATCGACCAAATACAGCTCCAGGAAATATGCAGTACCCACTTCGACTTCAGCCGCTCCACAGCTGTGCTGCAGCAGGGGCTGTTCCAAGGAGTTCAGGCTCTAAACAAAAGTGCAGCACGCTTGAAAATTACCAGCAGTTTGCTAGTGGGGTGAGACCCTATTTTATTTGGAAAACAATACCTGTTAGGCACGGCTTTGTAGTACTGCCCAGTACTGTAGTTCCCAGAGCTGTACACTTACTGCTGGTGACGTGCCTGCCAAACAGTTAACAACAGCCTTGACTCAAACTCTCCTTTTTCACCCCCCTCCCCAGTAGTCAGTTTGTGCAGAGTTCTTTCTGCTTGTGCTCAGGACATTTATCTGTGTGTGATGTTTTCAAGCAACTCACCTTGGTTTCTCCATTTGTGCCTATTGCTTTTCAAATGGAAAAAGAAGGAGTTTGGCACAGAAAGGTTCTCACAGAACTTCTTGATGCTTGAAATTCTAAAAGTATGTATGTTACTAAATGCAAAGAGCAGTCAAACCATGGTTGGTTCAGTTATGCTCAGTAGCTATTTTTGCATGGCCTTTTTAGCAGTTACTTTTTTTGTTGTTGTTGTAGAGAGAGAGAAGTGGGCTAAGATTTATGAACTCAGTGGAATATGCGTCTGGGAAATCCCCATACCGACTCCCTGTCATTAACAACTATCTGATACCAGTGCCACCTCCTACCCTGCAAAAAAGAGACAGGAGTGTAAAGGCAGTGAGAAATGGGACTTGCAGAAGGAGACGATTTCGTCCCACCACTGCACCAAATGGCTTAGAGCAACTTGTAGCCAAGGTAGGTTATTTCAGTCTACTTTTGTGTTCATGGGCAAGTATATTACCTTCCTAGCTGACATACTCAGAGCTTAAGCAAAATTTAGGAGTGTATGAAGGTTTCATATTTTACATTGGATCTTCAGCCAGCTTTGGCTCCTGGAAGTAAAGCTGTGGGAATACAGGATTGGATCATTAAATTTGGTTCCTTCAATCTCACACAATTCAATACAAAGGATTTTCAGTCCAAAATCTTTTATTGCCTTTCTGCAATAGAACTGTAAAACACTTTTCATCTTGAGCAGTTCAAGGCCTGTCTTAAAACGTTGAAAGTCTCAGATGCAGGTGGCATGCATGTGATCTTTGTGTTCACCTTTATTATGGTTGAAAACTGAGTACATTTTTGTGTATTTTCTGCTGCAGAATTCTGGAGAATTCCTTAAGCCCTCATTACACAGCAATGCATTTGTTACCATGATCTTTCTGGGAAAAAGTGTGCATTTGTCTCACGATGATTCTGATTATAGAGATGAAATCAAAATCTATCAGCAGCATTGTGGAGGAGAAAACCTTTGTGTCTACAAAGGCAAGCTGTTGGAAGGAGGTAAGGATAAAGATGGGAGGAGTTCATTTTGATACTGGCAACATCTTCTTTTTGGCTAAAACAATGATGTGATATTGAAGTGATTTCAGCTGAGCTCAGTCTTGATATGTATGCATCCAGGGACTGTGCTCTGTCCGCCTCTGAACTAAAACTGGATCTTCTGCTTCTCAGTTGAAGATGAGGTTACAATTCCTTTTTCAAATTGTCTTAGAATTATGATGTAAAGAGTTTAAAGAGCTAATTTAACAAAATGCTGTAGCTTAGATTAATTTTGTATGGAGATGTATAGTTAATAAAATAGTTGTAGCAGTAAACTGTCCTTAAATCCAGGTTATCTTTTTCTGACTTGCTGCAATACATCAGTACATGTTTATTCCAGAAGGAAAAGTAACTAGAAAGAGCCCAGTTCCCATCTCTTCTATGTGAATGCAACTCCATCAGTTTCTTTACAGTTGCTCATACTGGTCGATCTCATCAATATTCTGTTCTGGGAAGTTAGGAAGAGGGAATGACTGGGAGATTTCCACTGGTGAAGCAGAGAGTTTTGTGCCTCATTCTAGCTCGCAGAACTGGCCATGTCTGGATTTGTCTTTTCACTGAATAGGGGAACATTGTGCAGAGATCCCTGCACTTCAGCCTGTTCACCGGGGTTGTGGATGCACAGCAGTGTGCCCATAGATCTGGCCCAAAGATGTTTGTTGCAGCTTTGTCCCAGCCATACAAAAGGTGTCTTTTGTGTGTGCTTTCGTGGCTCTGAGACACATTTGCACCTCTTGGGGAACCTGACAGAGCAGTGTGACTTCCTCCCTACTGAGGTGTGCTCAGTTTGCTTTGAAAGGATGCTATGAGCTGTGGTTAAAGGCAGTACAGCCCAATCTCTCCTGGCATGGAACTGAGCAGCAGCATCAGTGCCCCTACCATTTAGATGCCTAGCAGTACCCTTACTGAGTGGACTGAAAAGTCTCCAGAAATGATATCTTTCAGCTGCTTAGTGTTGCTTATCAGTAAGACCATGTTACTATAGGCCTGGAGCCACTAATATTGCAGTGGTACTGACCTAGAACCTGGACTGCACTCTACAAGGAGCTACACTGCAATGAAGTTTTAGCTTGTTATGTTTGTGTCCATCTTCATAGTTCTGAGTTGGAAAGAGATAAGACTGCTGTGTTCAGAGGAGGGTAGGGTTTTACCAATTAATTTATAAAGCTGGGAATGAAAGAACTTGACCTGGAACAGCTGGTTGCTCTGGCAACGATGCAGATGGAGCCCAACAAATGCAGTGGGCTGACAGTAAAGCACAAACTTATTCTTTGACCTCTCTCCTTTCCATGGTTTCAGAGACATTTCAGTTCGTCTCCAAGAGGCACCGTGGTTTCCCATTCAGTCTCACCTTTTTTCTCAATGGGATGCAAGTGGACAGGTTGAGCTCTTGCTGCGAGTACAGACATCAGAAGCGTTCCAGGCTTGGAGGCAGACATGGATACTTTGGATTTCTCAATGTGGAGGGAGCATCTCCTTGCTATAGGTGCGGAGACAAATGTCCTTTTTCATAAAGTGTTACCATCTCAGTTTTTAGAGTGTTGTTTCCTTGTTATTAATCTTCCTGGTGTACCACAGCTCTGTAGAGCCTGGTTGATTTCTGAACACCTCTAGGAAAGTGCATAACTGAGCTTTTACCCTTCAAAGGCCTATATTCAGGGATTTTGTAGTGGAAATGATAAGTCATAGCCTGAAATGATAATTGAGCACCTGGTGGGAAGGCAGGGCCAACCCAGGGGGGCTCAGGTGCATGTAATGCAATGCAATGCACCTGAGTGGCTGGAAGGGCTGGAGCCAGGATCCACCCCTTCCCAGACCTCATTTAAGGGTTGGCAGTGGAGGTGAGGGTATCTTGCTGGAGATCCCTGCCTACCTGAGGCCTTCCAATGGTAAGCAGCTTTTTTCCTTTGTTTCTGTATCCACGGCTGCTTTGGAGCTTGTTCTCATTTGCTGCAGCCTAGGATTGTGCTGCTCTGCTATTATTGCTGTATTTTCTATCACATTATAGTATTAGAGTTGTCATCCAAATCTGCTGATTTTCTGCTGCCTCTTCAAATACACTGTGAAGTATTCATGGCAGTGGGCGACGTTTGCATCGTAGCACTCATCTATCAGCTTGCCAGGGGGCCATCAGTGATTCACCAGGAGGAGCAGTGGCGGTGCAATATAAGTGTGCTACCTGTGTGTTTCTGATAGTATCTGTAGGGAATAATCTGGTGCTGTGTAGTAAACTGTAGTTTTCGGGATTTTCTTTGTGATAGTGGAAAAAATGTATGTTTCATTTTTAAACAACGCTGCCTCGAAGGTGGGATTCTGCTGAAATACTACTGGCTGCTGAATGTAAGAGTATTGAATATGAATTTTGACTATTTTCATGAGCCTCCTAACCATAAAATAGAGGGTCTGCCGTTCATTTTCTTTATGCTAGAAGAGTAGTCTTAATGTGTTGCTCCAAGTGCTTTGTTTTCTAGCACTTTGGGTTTCTGTTAGACAGGAAAAACAGAACAGATATTTAAAATAATCTAGATTGGGTCTCCTTTGCCCACAATTATTTCACTCTGCAGACAAATTAAAAAGTGTCATCACTGTAGAAGCCAGTTTATCATGTTATTTGGTGTTAAAGCAGAATCTGGATCCAACACACTTGGAGCTTCTCTGCCGTCTCAGTAATTATATCTGTGCAGATCATGCTTGGTGCAACTTGAATTAATCAAGAATGGCCAGGGTTGGAAAGGACCTTAAAGATCATATAATTTCAACATCCCTGCTGTGGGCAGGGTTGCCAACCGCTAGACTGATGTTCACTTCTGATAATCTTGATTTGTTTATAATTCAACTGTGGGGATGGCCTTACTGTCCTTGAAGGGCAGATCTGTGTCTGTGGAGCATCTGAGGATTTCAGAGTGTTCCTCGGAGCTGTCTGTATCCTTGTCTGAGAGGTGAAGTGGAGGCAGATATGTACCTGATTTCACATCTAGTAATGAGATGAATAGGCCAGTGTCTGCTCTTTTTGCACTGTGCACTGACAGAATGTCACATTTCCCAATATTCCTTGTATTGTTTTTTGTTGTTTGTTTTTGTAGATGCATTGTTGCGATGGGTCTGGACAAAAAGCCGTCCCCTCCCAAGAGGGAGATGGAGGAGGACTGTGAGGGAAAGCAAGTGGGTTCCTGGAAAGATGGAGTTCACAGTGAGCCAAGTGGTAGCAGCACTGATCAGAAATCAAGCAAAGAATCGGTGCTAGTCATCTTACCAAGTCACGAAGCAGATGTGGAAACCGTTGAGGACAAAATGGAGACTGGACAGGATTACGAAAGAGAAGAAGGGACGAAACTACCCAATTGTGAGGCTGAAGATAGTCAGGAAGATACTGGTAAAAATGGTACAGTATTCCAAAACACAAGTGTGAGATGAAATCTAGAAGAGGCTGATTCTGGAGAAAGTATAGGACTGTGGGCCCCCAGCTTCACCTGAAGAGCATACCTCACATGTGAGGAATGTGCTGGGGGTGGGACAGTGGGCAATAACTGTATGTGGGCAATAAACTAAGCAGGGGTCCTTTCATCCAAGTAATGGAATGAGAGGCTTTTGCAAGAGCCAAGGAAGCAAGTCAGGCAATTCAGCAAGGCTGAAACAAGAGCATGAGGTGGAGGGGAAAAGAGCAGGAGGGCGAGGCACAGTGAAGGGACAGCAGTGGAGACAGAATGGCAGCAGGTGGAGAAGAGCAGGAAGAAGAAATGAGGCTGTGTGGGAGTAGGGATCCAGTGGGTCTGAAACAGGACATCAGTGTGAGATGAATGCAGAGATGGTGACAGCTGGGGTGGGAGGTGGAGGACTGCCTGCCTCCTGATGCTACGTGGTGGGGAGGGAGGTGGGAGAGATGTGCAGCAGCAAAATGTCAGCAAGATTGAGAACCTGGTGAAATACTTTGGTCTGCTCTCTTACCTGTTGCCAGTGGCAGTGAGATGCTTTGTTCACCTCTTTGTTCACCTTTCCAGTCTCTTCTCCACTATGCTTCCCCAGGGCAGTGGGCATGTAGCCTAGATGTTGGAGCTCAGAGAGTGTTTGGGCACTGCTCCCAGGTGTAGGGTTTGGATTCTGTGTGGTGCTGTGTGGAGCCAGGAATTGGGCTTGATGATCTTTGTGGGTCCCTGCCAACTTGGGTTGCTCTGTGATTCTGTGCCTGCCCCAGCTCACTTTCTGGCTGTCTGTGATACTGGGATGGTTGTCCTTTCCCGAGCGCTCCCACCACCAGATGTGGCTGCCTGATTGTGCCCCTTCTGTTCGAGTTCCACTTGGTTTCTGTTGATTGGAATTTAAAAGAAAGGAGCAGAGAGCATCTGCTCTTGCTGTAATTCTCCCTAAGGGCCGTTTCATATGTCAGGCGAAGATGACATCTGCAATATGAAAATGACTTCATACTGAGAACAAACCAGTGCCACTACACAGTCTGCTTTGTCTTTGGTTGGCATACACCAGCGGTGTACCCAGCTGCCTCGGAAGGAAGGGACAGATATCTCCACCTGTTCTTTCACTACACCTCAGTATAAAGCCTTTTTTTGGAGAATGTCTTACTTGGAGAGAGGCTTTCATTCCTACTTCCTATTCCTTTTTTGCTTTCATGATTTTTGCACAGCATCCTCATTATTCCCGGTGGATGTTCTTGTGGTTAATCAGGCTGTTTCCTTTTGTTAGGCACCTTCCTGAGGTACCAAAGGCCTTACTTCTAGCAATGCTGTTGGAATCTGTCAATTTTACAGTACAGAAAATTAATCTACCTATTCCCTTAATCCTCTTTGTCGGGATAATTGTTTATCTGCTTAATTGCTTTTGCATCAGATATTCTTCACCTCTGTCTTTGGTATCCAGTCACTTCAGGACTTTAAAAGTACTGGTGAAAAGAGAAAGTAGTGAGCAGTTATGGTGAAAGGTGAGAAATGATGGCCTGAGGGGCAGCTGGTGTGTCAGCAGTGGCTGCTCTTCTACACAGTGCAGATGTGTTGCCTCTGCTGTGCCGTGAGCTGGTGCTGGCAGCAAACCTGCTGAGTTGTCAGTGGTAATCCTGGCTTTGCTGTGCATTCCAGTGCCTGGGATGTTAAGTAGTGCAGCCTTGTCTGGAAAGGAAATGGTGCTCTAATGTGTATGCATAAAGAGAATTCTTGCCTATAGATCTGAGCAGAGTTATCTGTCATATGTTACAAGTTGTTGGGCCAGCAGTCTGGGATGAAGGCCAGACCCTGTTGATATAAAAATGGCAATTATGCCGTAAGCTTCATTTTTCACCAAGATTTTCACCTGGGAACTGAATGAACATATTGGAGAAGTGTGAAAATAGGATGTTCTTCTGCAGCACCCTTTAGCTGGGTTTAATTAATTCACTTTGTAAGTCACTTCTCTGTTAATTAGCCATGTCAATCCACGTTTATCTTATTTCCCAATTACTGTATATTACCTTTCTCTGCTACTTCTATATTTTTTTCATTGCAACAAGGTTTTCTCCTGTAATAAGAGACTGTCTTGCATTTTATTTCTGAGTTTGCCTAACTCTTCTAGTCTCCTCAGTGGCTAATGTTTTTTTAATTTGTTTTTAGTGTATTGATTATACTTGTTACATCATTCTGTAGCTTTATTGCATTTTTACTACTCTACCTATGAAGAACTTCATGCTTTTCTATGATATTGTACTCTTGCAATTCCTGTCTATGGTCTTAGATTATCTCATGTCTTCTAAAAGGAGTAAGCAAGCTCAAAGGGAAAAGAAAATTAATGTAGTTAACCTCCATCTGCTGAAAAAGAACTTCAAGAGTTGTGAATTCCATCTGCTGTTTCATAGTGTGGCTCTTTTATTTTAGAGTATAATGAAGATTTTGAAGCAGATGAAGTTAGTGAAGAAGGACAGACTGGTGATCAAAGGAATGGAATGTCAAAGTCATCCCCAGATGATGAAAAACATAATTTAGACTATGAAGAGGAGAGTAAAGACGCGTCACAGAAGGCACTGCAGGCTTCTGACAGTGAGAAAGATGAGAGTGATGGGAGTTCTGACAGTACCTCAGAGAATGGCAAACCAGGTCAGCTTTTTATGTAATGAGGCTCACAGACATTGACCTGTGCTTGTTTTACATGTTGTGTACGTTCAGCAATGTATATTGAATCTGTGTGGAAAGATTATGTAACTGAGTTGGTACTGAACTGGTAGAAGATGTCTATCTTGTCTGTTCTTATTGATTCTACCATCTGTCACTGAACCGCAGCCAAATCTGTGTGGCGCTGTGAGTGTGTGCCAGCTCACTGCAGACACTGCTGAAGTGTTTAGTGGGGGAAGTGGAGGTGGTGCCAGTCAACAGATTAGCCCTAAATGTTGTGGGCAAACACGTAATGATTGCAGGCATCCCTGAAGCCGTGACCATTACACCTTCTAAGATGAAAAGTGCATGTTTTCAAAAGTCACCTGGACGCCTGAAATAACGCCTTTTAGATTTGAGAACTGCTCTCTTCAATGACTGAATAATTGGAACCTCAGCTTTATACCCTGCTACATCATTGCCACTATCCTGCTTTGGAGAGGGAAACGCCATCACCTCAGCTTTCTGTGCTGCAGGTAGAGCTTAGGCTCTGTGTGTTTGAGGGTTATAGAATGGCAGCATGGTGGGGGTGGAAGGACTCTCACGGCCCCCCCGGCTCACCCCTGCCATGGGCTGGGTGCTGTCACCAGCTCAGGCTGCCCAGGGCCCATCCATGGCCTCGGGTACCTCCAGAGCACTCTAGTTCAAGTCTGGCAGTGGCTAAGAGCGAGTCGGTGTGATGTGCTGTGGTTCTTGATCCAGGTGTAGGCACAGAGGTGTGCAGTGAGGTGTTCTAGACATTATTATTACTAATTCAGAAAGACTAAGTTATCCCAGAATATATAGTTAGCGTATATATATCTACATTAGCAAATATTTTATATTTTATTTATATATTTTAGCATATATATATTAGCATACATATGTAAATAGCATTTTCTATTATTCAGTTTTTTTAATCAGCCCCTGTAAAGTCTAATGTTTTACCTGTTGGCCTTCATCTTTCCTGGCCGCGCATCTTCACAGAGAAGCAAAACTCTCTGGCAGTTTCTCATTTATTAGACAAACAGTACAAGAATTCCATTCACCACATGGTGAATAAGCAAAAGTGAACTTTCTCTTCCTTGTGGCATGGCAGTTTATTTCTCTCAATTTCTCCTCTATGGCTTTGTGTGATCCTGAGCTGATCTATGTGCCTCTAGCTTGTCATAGTGCGCTGTGACTTCTCCGTTTACTGCTTTTTTAAAACATTAATTCATCTATATTCCTTTCATTTGCCAGTCCTAATGTGCGAGCTCTTTTCTCAAGTTAAATGTAAATATCACTTTTGTGTTTTTGAGATGAAATAAAAATGATGCAGGTGCTCGTGGAAGATGTTGCAGGTTGGAGACAAATCCAGTCTTTTTGTATGAAGTTTAATACCCGACATAAACTCAGATGCATAAAGGAGTAAGAAATGAACAAGAATTCGGTGCTGCTTCCCCAGTGGATTTTCCTACCACTGCAAATAACTGGTCTCTTTTGCTTAGTGAGCCTAAGAAGCTTTTTCTTCTTTGAGTTTGACTAATTGCTTCTTGAATCTGTGTGAACTTTGGACGCTGGCAATGCCCAACAGAGCAACAAGCTCTACTGTACAGCTAAATGTTAATGGGTAATTAGCAGTGTTTGTTTTCCTGAACAATTACATCTATGAATTTCACATGGTGTTCCATGTATATTAGGGGATGCAGTGATCCTCATTTCCAATTCTACTTGAGTGCTGTATGTGACTGCACTGAAGGACCGTTGCAATTGTTGAAACCTTTTATCAAACTGCACTCAAGAAACTTTTCTAAAATCTTTTAAAATTGTACTTACAGGGGTTTTTGGAAGTGTATTTCCGTGTGGTTGATGTTGCTACCTATGTTCATTTCCATTATCAGAAAGAGAACGATGTAGCATGGCTTTGATTTTAACACTAATACATTTGGACAGTGCTCTTCTATTGCTGTTACTGGAATTTTGTCTCTATATCCTGAGATGGCTTAATTCAGAGGTTCACATCAGACACTTGTCAGTCTGTGCCCAGTGAATGCAAATGGTCTTTAGTAACAAATACTAAATTTGTGTTTTGCTATTTCTAGACAGGAGCTCTGCACCCTCTCTGTCATCCACCAGCACTCAGTATAGCAGTGAAGATGAGTCTGATACTGAGAAGATGAAGGAAAATGTTAAAGGCAAAGAGGAGCGTGATATCAAAGAAGCATCTGATAACACAGCATGTGCACTATATGGAAATGAGAGTGGGGAAAATAAACTGTTCAGAACAGAGGACAGTCAGAAAACTTTCTCTTTGGAAGAGGAAGGAATGGATGAAGCAGAAACGACAAAAACAGAAGCTCTGACATCAAGGGAAAATACTGAAGCTTTTCATGAAAACATACTGGAGATACAGCATCAAAGTCCTGATGTTACTGGGGAAATGAAACAGGCTGGGTCAATGGAAAGTAGCATAAGGGGAGAAGAGGAGAAGAAAGCAAACAACAGAAGGGACAGTGGGGAGAAAAATGTTTCAGTGCCTTTGGAAAAAAATATGATGGAAGTGAAGGATGGAAATGAAGAGTCTCCTCAGAGTGATGAAGGAGGTGGTGAGTACAGTCCCTGTGCAGAACTGTGTTGTGATCAGTGCATGCGAGTGTTGCTGTATTTGCCTGTGTGTTATGCTCAAGCACTGTCATAGTCAGCATGGAGAATCAGTTGCTGGACTGTTTTCCAGCTGCTACAACACTGTATTTCTGCGTGATAAACAACCAGAAGGTACCCATGTATCCCTTCACAGCTTCCTTGCCTCTCTTTGGGCACCATCCAGGGCCTTTACATCTCCCTTGCAGTGAAGGGCTGACTGTGAAGCATCACAGCCACTGCAAGTATAGGGCAGAGGGCAACTTCCCAACTTACCTGTAGATAAGTAGAGGACTTGAGTCACATGTCTTAGTTTGAGGAAGTGAGGAATCATCAGAAATGTAGTTGGCAGCTTAAAATAGAGAAGCACATTTTTTAAAGAAAAACAGTTATGGAACAACTACAATTTTGTGTCCCTTAGTCAGTGTTGTTGCTTGTTTTGAATCCCTCCATCCTCACAGAAGCATCCTGCAGGTCTGTGAATGTGGTGTGGAAGATGGCTGATTAACGTCTCAGTAGGTGCTCCTGCATGAATTTCTCCCCCTGCTCTCAACCCCTCCCTTTTTTCTAATGGTTGTTTCTGTTTGATGTTAATCTAAAAAGAAGATCCTGGTGCCAATCACTCTGCAGTAACCCTGCATACCTCCAGTCAGGCTGCAAGAACTGAAGGACTTTGTCCTTCCTGCTTTCTGATGGTTTTTCTTCCTTGCTTCTTCTGTGATTTTGTGCTAGTTTCTGAAGATGATAGATCAGCACAGGAGGAGATAACAGAGGCAATGGGAAATGACCATCATGTGAATTTTGACCATGAATGTAGTGTTTCTTGTGTGGATGAGGAAGTAGAGAATGCAACGAGTGCAGAGAGTGATCCCAGTGAAGGTGAGGCTGCAGGTCAGGGGCATGGATGGAATCTTATTAACCTGAAGTCTTTCTACAGACTGTTGGCCTTTTCACTTTGCTTTCTGGGCTTTCAAGTCCTCCTTTGTGCTCTTTTCTTTTTCAGCTTGCGTGACCGGCCAGCTCCAGCAGCCACGTGTAACTGATGTGCTCTTAGCAGTTACAGTGACCCAGGGTAAGGAATCCAGGCCATGTAAACACCTCGTGAAAACAGCTGAGGGGGGACAGGGATCACTTAGTGAGTTTCCCTTCCTTCCGAGTGGTATGGGTCCTTCTGGAGAAGGCAGGTGTCAAGGCAGGTGGCATAGGGCTGCTTACATGGGTTGTGAACAACAGAATAGGAATGAGACTGAACTCCAGACCTGACCTCATGAGACCAAGATGGGATTCTGTGGCATGTGCAATCGCCCGAGCAGAAAGCAATTGTGGAGTGCAGCAGTAGTGCAGGAAAGTGAAGTGAGTCTGACAGGGAGAGATGGTGTGGGACAAGACAGCCTTTTCCTGGTTTGAGGAAGGGTGGCACAGGAGAGGCAGAGCTTCTGCTCCCTTCAGTGGCACAAAACATTCAGTTCTTTAAAGAACCAGAGCATGCTGTGTTTGCGCAAAGCATGGCTGTGACACAGTTGGTGTATCACTCAGGGATGGGTCCTGGAACCACTGAAATGAGGGAGCACTGCGTTAGATTCCCAGAGATGAGTGAAGGCCCTTGGTTATCCCCAGTGTAATTAGGGAGTCCGTGGGAAGCAGTTACCCATTGCACACAAGCACCTGAGTATTTTCCTTCATATTTATGCATATTTTGCATGAACAATTAACTGCCTGTTTGTGAATTTCTGAATGTTACTGTCATGCTTGTAGGTATGTTGTGTACATCCCTGCAGACAGCGAGTGGGGAGAGAGGCAGGAAGGGCAGAACAGGCAGAGCAGGACATGATGCATCAGTGTTTCTGCTTACGTTGATTGTGCCCAATGCCTGCATGGCAGCACCAGCAGCCTGGTCACAGCGCAGGTGCAGGAGGAGAAGCAGCATCTCAGCCTCCTTGGCACTGTGCTGCTGCCCCCTCACTGCTTGTTAGAAATCATGTATTTGAGAGTAAACCTGTAAAACAGCCTCGCCATTAACAGCTCACAATGAAACAAACGCTCTGTCTTTCAGCAGCAGCTGGTGGAGCTGTCCTGGCAGACACAACAGGAGCACCCAGCACGCAGTCAGAAGCAGTGGAAGTGGCACATGTGGGGAAAGACCATGGGGAGGAGGGAGGGCATGCTGGCACTGACTGTGGTGGGCACACAGCAGCACGGGCAGGAGAGCTGCAGCCTGAGGGAGAGGAAGCAGCCGTAGCCCCTGAGAGGCATTTGCTTGTGGATGAGTTGGCACCTGCCAAGGGTGCAATGACAGAAGGTGATGCTGAGGAGAGGGAACCAGGGATGGGGACAGAGCCAGGTGTGGAGGTTGAGGATCAGGATGCTCCCACAGGTGCAGGGGAGAATATGGGGCCATGGAGGGACCCAGCAGGTGAGGGAGAGGAGCAGGTGGGCATGGGGGCACTGTTGGGTGTGGGAGGGGCCAGGGGGATCACTGGAGGAGAGAGGGCTGTGGATGAGGCCTCTGAGGAGCAGAGGGTGGTGGGAACAGCAGTGTCTGTTTCAGGGGGGATGATGCCTGAGGGATGGGGAGCTGCAGAGGATGCAGACCTGGCAGAAGGGACTCCTGAGGTGGGTGACCTTGCAGCAGTGTGGGCCACAGAAAAAGCTGCTTTTGAAGGGCAGAAGACTGTGGAAGAAGCTGGGGCTCTCCCAGGAACATCAGAGGATACAGAATTTTGTACTGGAAAGGAAGAGATCCTAAAGCCAAATGAGTTTTGTCAGCTGCAAGTCTCAGAGGAAGAGCAGGTGGAAATGGATGCCCTTGGGACAGCGACATTTGAGCCTGACAGACCACCAGAGGAGGAGGGCAGCTCTCAACCAAGGGCAGAAGACATGGAAGAGCCCGAGGACTCAGGCAGGGACCCTGCATTACACTCAGTACCTGGGCGAGAAGTTGGGGAGGATGCTGGAAGGGACTCAGCCAATGGAGGGTCAACTCCATTGGAGCAGACAGTAACAGCAGGGGATGAGGAGGGCTCAGCAATAGTACTTTTGAGTGGAAGCCTCCCTTTTGGCAGTGCTGCAAAGACAGACAGAGCAATGGAAGAAAAATCTGACCGGGTGGTGATGGGAGTGTCTGAAGAGAGAGCCAGAGCTGAGTCAGAAGATGAAGAGGTGAGAGGGGGAGCAGCAGGGCCACAAGAGCAAGTGGCCATGGGGCAGGGACTGCTGGAGTGTGGTACAGGTGGGGAGCAGGCAGTGCTGGGAGAGGGGAGGCCTCCAGGCCAGGGTGTGATGGGGTGCGAGGCCCTGGAGGCAGCACAGGGAACCCAGGGCAGAGGCTGCCTGGGACTGTGGGGGCAGCAGCCTGCAGTGCCTGCATCGGGGGCAGCACCAGAGGACACAGTGCCAGCAGGAGTGCAGATTGAAGGGAAGCTGCCAGAGCTGGGCCTTGGAGAAAGTACCCAGAGGAAAGAGATGGAGGCTGTGTTGGAAGGAACTGTGGGCTGCTCTGATGCACAGGAACAGAGGATTGGGAGTCCTGAACAAGGGAGCATGGCCACAGTGAGGTGAGTGCTGCCTGGGCCCTGCTGGTACCTTCCTCTTGGGGCTGGTGGGAGCAGAATGTCATGCTGTGCTGCTGCCCTGTTTGCTGTACTCCCCTTAAGTACCTGCCTGTGGTAGCTGGGGTGTGGGGGTGAGAGATGCTTTTGCATAGCAGCTTCTGTATGCTGGTGCCCAGGGCACACTCTGCCCGGTGCTGCTGGGGCTCGTGTCTGCCTGTCCCCTCACACTCTGGCAGCTGTGTTCTGCCCTGTGCTGCTATAGAGCAGAGCCATCCCTGTGAGCCCCATGCTGTGGGTCAGCATGCAAACTGCTTCCCAGGTCACTCTGGCAGCTAATGGGAGGGAATGTCAGACAGCAGTGCACTCGTTCATCAGTGTAAGGCATTTTCAGTGAAGCCAAACATCATCTTGTTGCTAGGATGTAAACCTGGACGCTGTTGTCATACCCCAGGACAAGGAAGAAACTATTCTCTGAGCCTTTTCTTCAGTCACTCAGTGCTCCTTCCCACAGCGTTCACACCGACCATTGATCTGTGCCCTGTGGATGTTCTGTATTACTCACAGTACCTCAGCCATCGCTCACACACCACGGCAGCTCTGCAGTGTGTAAGTCCATAACTACCAGCACTGTCCTGCAGTTGCCACTCTTGGATTCTCTGAAGCACAGAGCAGTATTGCACTGAGTGTCCCCTGCTGCCTGCCCCCTGTGCTACTGCAGGCCTGTGGATGTGTGTTTGACAGTAAACGTGCTTGGCTTTATCTCCTCTCTGTGCATTTGTCTGTCTGTTATTTGGCTTTTTAAACTACAAGCGCCTCACTGTGAAGTGGGACTGTGACCTCACTGGTGTGTGCACACATGCAGAAATGTTTCCAGTGCTCATGCAATGAGCTGGGTTTCACGGGTTGGGATTTTCAGTGATTTGTGTGCACAGTTGCACAAGGGGAGCATCATGGCTGCTTTGCTGCCTGCAGCCCATGGCAGCCCACCTTGGCTCACACCCTTGGCCCCAGCTCTGCCTGCTGTGCCTGGGCTCCAGCAGGACAGGCCAGGTGTGGGTACCAGGCTGAGTGCTGGTGGGAGGTATGGCTCACTTGCTGGGGTGATGGTTTGTTTTGCTGTAGATCATCTATTCCTGGTATGTATGTCTCAATGTAACAATCTGAAATATTGCTGTGGTTGCAGGCACTGCTGTCCTTAAAAGTAGGAAAAGAAACCTCACTGTCATGTTCTGTATGAGAATTTCAACATGTTTCTTTGACTTCTCAGGGAATGGCACGAATGAATTCCATTCCTGCAAATGACTTTTAGGGTGTGCTATGACATGACAAGGGGCAGTGGGTGCAAACTGGACCATAGGAGGGTCCACGTAAATGTGAGAAAAAACTTCTTCACAGTGAGAATAACACAACACTGGATTGGGCTGCCCACAAAGCTTGGGGGGGCATTCAAAACCTGCCTGGGTGCATTCGTGTGTGACCTGATCTAGCTGGTCCTGCTCTCCCAGAGGGCTGGGACTGGGTGATTGTTTCAGGACCCTTCTATTCTTTGACAGTCTGTGATTCTGTGTGATTTTGTTCAGTAATTTACATTTTGCAGAGTTCTCATTTGTATTGGTAAATGATCACTGCTCTACAACATGCTTTCCTCTGAAACCTGGTGCATTGTTCAGAGAGACCAATTAACAAAAACCGCTTTCTTCAAGGAGCCAGCTATTTTAATTACCAGTAAAGATGTTTACAAGCACTTGGCCAGGTAAAGACTTTTCTGCCCATAAAAGCTTTTCCTGTTATTTTCAAGTGTCTGCTGTTGATGTATTACCAGGAGATGGTACAAAGCAGCCATAAGTGGGTGCATGTTGGTATGGATGTAAGTACAGTCCGCTTCCCTGCTCTGTATTCTGTTTCTTAACCTGGCTTCATTGCAGGTTTTCCTTCTGGTTGAAGGTTTGTTTTGGAGTGCCTGTTTTAGTCTTTTTGTTACTGAAAGACTGAAGCATGTGATTTTAGTAAAAGCTTTGTTAAAATCAGATACACACCACCGAAAGAAGCTGCCTCTTCCATGTCAGCAGCAGCAGGTGATGGCACAAAGCTCATCAGGGGGATGCTCACCACCAGCAGATGAAGTGGTTCGGTTCTGGGCTGCCCAGTCTGACTCCTGCTGCTCAGGTCCTGGCAGCCCTCTGCAGGAAGTCACTGTGCTGTCAGCTGCTCTCCTCGAAGCTGCTGCTGCAGGAGTGAAACCTCATGGTGCTCATGGGGTCCGACACATAACCTGCAAGGTGCAGAGCAAAGCTCAGTGCATCCTCACATGGGGGAGAAGTGCTACTTCTGCCTTCCTCTGCAGTGACAGTGACAACAAAATGATGTGCATGCTCTTTTGGGATGTGGGCACAGGCCTTCTAGCTGTCTGCAAGTCTCCAACCTCATCTACACAGGAAAAATCTAAATGGGAAGTAGGCAGACTGATCAGTCAGGGGAAGAGATCGTGATAGGCACAAAGAAGCTTTGGTGAGTGGCACAAAACCATGAATCTCATTGTTTTAATAGCACAGGGGAATCTGACATTGAAAATACCTCATTTTTTCCCTTTCAATTAGGGTTTCAGAGAGCTCAGAACCTGCATTCTGGCGGCAACATGAACAGCAGCTGCTCTTAAGAGAGCTGTATTTCCAATGTGCTTTTCCACCTAACATGCCATGGAGAAATTGTCAGCCAGAGAGAACCTTGATTTATCTTCTAATCAGGGCATGCTGTACTTTGAGGGCTGGGCGATGAAGCATTGCTTAAAGGAGATTTCACTCACATCCTCAATATTCCTCACAGGTCTGTGCTGTCCTTCACTGTCCAGCTCTGCTCTTCAGCACTGATGTTGCTGCCGTACTCCACCATCAGCTCATGACTCCTACCATTTTTGTTTGTCTCCTTTGCCCACTACAGAGATGGCTGACACAGGCAGTGCTGAAGCCTCAGTCTTTAACTGATCTGTGGCTCTTTGGTAAGAGTATATTGGAGTTTTGCCTCACATCAAGTGAGGCTGTGCATACTGGCACCACTGCCAACCATGAGCAATCATGTCAGAAAATACCTTCCTGCTATGCTAAGCAGGGTTTCCTGGCATGTCATGCCTGGCTGGGGGGCTGGGAAGAGCAAGACTGTCTGGGAAGTTCTGGGCAAACACAAGAAGCACCATCTGTGGTGCTGTCATGAGGTGAAGGTAACTGCACCGTGCTGTGCTCAGCTCTGCTCACTGAATGTTGCGTTCACAGGGGATGAGCTCTGGCTGTGTCATCACATAAACAGGGAAGTGACATCCTGTCAACGTGTCCCTGAAGCATCTTAGGATGTTCAGGCAAACAGAGCAGCTCATGCTGGTGGAATGAGCAGCATTGTGAGATGGCAGCTGGAGCATTTCCAAAATCATGTTCTCAATAGATATGCCCACTTCTACAGTGCTGGACAGGAAGTTACTGAACAGGGATTTACTGTTGCTTCACAGCTAAGCACAAACCCTGCACTGCCTGACAGCTTGCACGCAGCCAAAGCTGCTTTTAACCACAGGAGTCATTTCTTGGATGCTCAGCTGAGCCTCAGGTGCATGAAAATCTCATGAAGGTGAAATTAACATTCAACTTCTAGATTCTACACCAAGAAACAAAGATTTAGGTAAGGTCTGCATCCCTTCTACCATCTGCATGTTCATATGCCCTTTAAAGGTTGTTACACATTCTAACTGCAAAGAAGCAGCTGCTCACTTCACAAGCCATTCAGAAATGGGGAATGGAGGAGCAAGAAGCAGACTTCCAAATTGCTGCTTGCAAACTGAGACCTGAACAACGGCTATCTAGCAAGAGTTTTACAGGGACTAGGATGCACCAGAAAGCTGCATTGATGGTGCATAAAAATATGCTCAAGTGTGATGGGATGGAAAGCCAAGATGACAAAAGGAAGGAGCTGCCAGAACTTCTGCTCTGGTGGGAGCAGAACGATGGGATTTTTTCTGAGAGGAGTGAGAATGTTGAGAAGGAAAGGTTGTGCAGCTTCCTGCTGCTGTGATACTTCAGAAATAGGATGGTCCAGGTGCTTTGGTTTCTTTTGTTTATGTTTTTTTTTTTTTTTTTTTTTTTTTAGTAGAAGAGCAGCCTTGAGGAGACAATGCCACATTCTTTCCTTATTCACAGATCCACATGCACAAAAGCCTAGGGTGCAGAGGGAAAGGGGGCCAGGAGCCGCAGGAGAATGGGGCGAGACCTCGCTGTAACTAGCAGTGTGCACTGAAGCTCAGCTTTCTTATCAGGCTGCCAGAAAACTGCAGCTCTGCATTGTTTAACCATACTGAGATGCTAGGAGGAATATTCTGCAGTAACTCACCATTTTTGTCTATTGGAGGGTACTGGAAGTTCCTCCTCATGTCATCCAAAGACAGACCCTGAGAAGGGTGCTGCCCAGTGCTGCAAATCAGATAGAAGCTGTCAGTTTACACAAGATTAAACGAGTCACAGAGTTTTTCCTGTAGATGCAGAAGGAATGGGCACCATGTGATATACCCCAGCTACTTAAAAAAGAGACCATTAATCATTGTCAGACACTGTTGTCAGGCTCTGTGGGAATACTGAAGACAGAAAGAAGTGAAACATCAACATTAAGCATCTAATAGTGAGATGAGTTGACATTAAGCTGCCCTGTCAGACAATTAAAACGCATTGCTATTACACCCAACTCATCACGAGGCTGCAGCAGCCCACCTCTCATTATTTTGCACATAGCAACAGTTACCATGCAGGAAGGATTTGTGTTTGCTCAGCACAGCCAAAGTTACAAGGCAGGAAACAAACAAGTTCAGTGTCAGGGCTGTTCCAGCCCATGGTACACAGAGCTTCCAGCAGAAGTGTTTCTGTGGTGAAGTGGAGCTAGGAAAAAACCCCAGAACGTGGCCCAATCCTGCTGAAAACAATCATAATTCCAAAACAAGGAAAGGAAGAAGCAGCCCTAAGGAACAAATGCAATCAGAAAGCGAGGTTGTTAATCGATCACATCAGTGTAACACATAATTGAAAAACTGAAGAAACCATTCCTTTTGTGCTGAGTGCTGTGCCCCTGGGTAAGCCTTCCTTCCTGGGTGCTATTTGTTGTTAGTTGGTATGGCAGGACGTGCAACAAAAGCTCCCAACTTTAAGTAACTGCTGGCACCACAGAAAATCTCCTTTTGGTGTGCTGACAAACCTCAGCATGTTATGGAGAGCACTGAGTTACATACAAGGCTCCCTGTTTCCCTCTGATGCAGCTACACTCAAATCTAAATGCATCACTCTCTTATTCTTTCCCTGGACATCCGTGACTCCCAGCAGTGCCATCTGCCCCTTCACAGAAAATAAAAGGCTGCTCACATTTCCTCCATCCTGACTCAGCCCCCACTGCCACGTCCTGACTGTACAGCAAAGCAATTCCAGGGACCTCTTATGTCACCAGATGAACTTTTTGTGTGTCATTTGTTTTTCTAAGTGGAAGATCTCAGTGACTGCCTGCACGTGTTTGCCTTCTGCCTCTCCATCTGAGCCCCCAAACTGCAAAAGCCCGATCCGCCCTGCTCCTCCAACGCAGCTCCTCATTTCAGCTGCCCGTATTTCTCATTTCCCATGTTAACTGCAATGAGGGCTCTGCTATTACAATTTGTGACTGCTAAGTGGTGCTAAAGGGTAAAGTTTAAACTAAGAGCACAGCTCTTCTGACAGAGATTGAGAGCACAGTTCCATTTTCACATTACTCTCAGTCTGCATGGGACAGAGAAAGCAGATTGCTACATTTGCCCTCAGAACCAGGCAGTGGGGTACTTGCCTCAGACCTCAACTTCAGTGTTACAGTAACACACAGAACCCACATGTTGCTTTGCCATGAAAATATTGAGAGCTGTCACCATTTGATGATGGCTTTTCATCAGTATATATCATAACATCATGTACTGTGCTGGCAATTAAAGAGTTAATGCTGCAGTCCCGTGGATTGCTGATAGTTCTGGCATCTTAGGTTCAGGAAGGAAGAATGAACTACAGCTCCCAAAAGACTTCATTTCTCTGCTTCTGATTTTCATTTGGAGGGAAAGAAAGCAGAGCTGGGGTCTCCAGGCTGCCTCTGTGCCCTCAGTGCTCCCTGACTGCTTCACCTACAGCATTACAGTAAGCGAGTTTCTGAACCCCAACTCCTCTCATTTTATTTATTGGCTTCGTTTCCAATCATATTGTATTATGTTGTGGTATCTCACATTCCGCTATCATATTTAGTAAAAAGGTTTTTCTTTGATTCTCCTTAGCTCATTGCTGCCATTATCCTTCATCCAGCCCATCTCCCCTCCTTTCCCCCACTGTCCCAGGGCAGAGGTCCATGGACCCCTTCGCCTCCTTGTCACAAAACCTAGCCTGAACTCTTATCCTCCTGTGGGCATATATTGACCAAAATGTAACTTTTAGGATGCATCCCAGGATCCCAGGGAACATCAGCAGCAATGCTTGGTGAGGCTGAGTTCCCTTTGCTCCCCTAAAGGAGAAGAAACTTTGCATTTGTGTTTACTGCCCTGTGTGGGACAGCCCAGCTGCTGTCTGTCTTCTCCTCAGTCTGGACACTTTCACCTACAGCCCAGACTGTGGCCTTTTCCAACCTTAATCATGCAATCAGAGAACCACAGAGGTTAGAATAGAATTTCAAGCTCATCAGTCCAACCTACCCACCATCACTATTTTCCACTAACACACATCCCTCAGTACAACACCTAAATGGTTCATCAACACCTCCCTGGGCAGCCCCTTCCAGCACCTGGCCCCCCTTCCAGGAAACAAAATTTTCCCAACATCTGACCTGAATTTCCACTTGCACAACTTGAAGCCATTCCTTCTCACCCTTGATTTTCTACTAATTTCGTGTGAAAAATGCAAACGCTTAGATGTTGTTTTGACAGCAGGACAGCTTCCTCAGCATTCAGATAACCCAGAGCACAGTGCTATAGCAGCTACAGGAGAAGACAGAACTGCAAAAACACTCTTCCAGTCAGACCTGGAAGGGGATCTGCTGTGTGATGCATAACCCAGGGTATTTCTGCTTCTTGCACGGCCTTACCTGGCAGTGAGGGGCAATCCCTGCTATAGGGAACTCCCATTTAAGGCAGGCGAGCCACGCAGCCCTGGGAAGAGCTATGGCTGTTTAGGAGCAAGAGCCCTCTTTCCCTGCAATGGCAGGTATGTACCTCTGTGACCAGACAGTGTAAGCTCTTGCATTCAAAGCGTATTCCAACTCAAAGCGACTGCGCAGTGCTGCGACGTGACTGCGGCCAGGTCCTCCACGTGCAACGAGACAGTCTGAGGATGAGGAGGGAGACAGAGAGCCACTGCTGTTGCTGGAAGCTGGAGAGATCAACTGCATTTGAACAAAAACATAACAGGCACTGTTAATGCACACAGCATATTATTTTTTTCCTCCGCTCCTGCAAGTTGAGCGTCCCATTTTGCCTTTATATTTCGGCTGAAAAGAACAGTGCCTCTTGACTTTCAGCAGCTGAGGACATTGGATGCTGTCTGCCAAACCAAGCGGTTGGTTCATTACCACCTGGGGTTTTCAAGCTGGGGTTGTAGGATTTCAGGAAGACCCACTTTAGCCCAGCCGTGAGTGATGTGGCTCGTGAGTATTCCCTATGCAGCCAGGGGGCATTGCAGCATCCCCTATGGAGCCACTGCCTGGGACTCCGCCTTCTGTGCTGAATGGCTGCAGAGCTGCGTGGTGGGAGGACTCCGAGTGCCTGGGGGTCAGTAAAAGAGGGAGCTAGCATGCGAACATAAGGGTATTACGTATAAATGCACACAGCAGCACGGACGCAGCCTCATTGGAGCAAGATGACCTCACCACACCTGGATTCAGAGAGATTTAAAAGAGCAGAAGTGATTTGCTGAGCAAGGAGAAGAAAAAGAAGAGGAATTAGAAGGCAAGTTCTCATCCTTCATTGGCTGCAGCATTTAACTTACTATAGATATTGTTCCTTAGACCTCCCCTCAGAAAAGGCTTTACCCTGGACACAACAGAGCTGAAATCTCACTCTCCAGCTTAAAAACAAACAAACAAAAAGCTTCCCCCCCCTTCTTTTTCTGCCTAAGTTCTTGGCCCCAGATTTCTTCCCGCATACACTGCTGCCTATGTATCACAGAAGCCAGCTGCCCCATGAGATGGAACACTTCCTCATGATTCAGTGCTTATGTGTTTTTTTTCGACACATAAAAGCTTCCACCTTCACATCGAGCAAACACCTTCCAGCTGCAGCCAGAGCATGGAGGAATGCAATGGTGTACAAATGCCTTTTCTAACTGTTAAAATCAAGACTAGTGACATGTTTCAGGAGGAATGAATTTTTTTTCCTCATCTAACTCTTTTAGATGTATACAAGCACACAGAAAATATGTTTTCAGAAACAGCAGCCCTGAATCAAGTTTGGTTTCTGCTTGGTCACTTCTGTTTCACAAAGCTGAATGCTGACACATCTGCCTGTGCCACAGCTGCTGCGCAGAACAGGAATTTGCCTTTGTGCTCATCCTTATTATGTTTTCTCTTTCTACTTTTCTCCCAGAGGTCTCAGCCAGTTTTTCTTTTCTACTTTTTTAAACGAAGCAGACCTGGGTTTGCTGGATGTGGAGCACAAGCCTGCTGAGGCCTGCAGTGCAGTGCCCTGCTGCTCGTGTGTTCTTCAGCATTCCTCCCTCTGAGCAGCTGCTGACACAGCAATACGTGGTTCCCACAGCCTCCCTCTGGCACCCATGAACCCAGAATTGAAAATATGCCTTAAAAATGTGATGTTCTGGCTTGCAACAGGATGGAGCAGCTTGCAGACTCCAAAGCCACTGCTTTCCTCATTACCTGCTCGTACTCCTGAGCACACATCATAGACACGGAGGCTCCACAGAAGAAATGAAGCTCTTACCTCAATGTTGCACAGACATTCTTCCAACTTTGTGACCACTTCCGAGAATTCTGGTCTACCCTGTGAACATAACAGACAAAACAGAGCTGTGTTAAGTAGAAGGAGCAACTTCTATACTTAAACAGACTCACAGACAGATGAGTAACAAATCCCCTCCATGTCCCTCCTTTGAATTTCACCACACTGCTTTCAGTTTGCTTGAGAATCTGATGGGAACTGCATGTTCAGTGCTAAGCTCTGAAGAGGTGTGTGTTTTAACGTTGTCTACATTATTATTATTTTTCCGTAACAATCAGATTTGAACTAATAACAGGCCATAAGATTTCTGTAAAAATAATAGTAGATGATTGACTATGCTTATATATGAGGAGGAAGCTCTTTGCCTGTAAATAAGGTTTTTAACAGCAACAGCTGTGAAGATCAGCGGATGAACTCCTGAGAAATACTTGCACTTACAGAAACCCTTATCTTCCCCTTTCTGTGTGCTTGCATGGTTCCTGCTGGAGAATTCTGACCAGTGAACACCCACCGAGCCCTGAAGTTCACCATTTAGTTCACCATTTTCCCTTACCAGGTGACTCCACTCACATAAAAGCAGAGACAGATAATATCTTTGCACCTTCAGTGCAATGCTGCACAAAGAATGCTGTTGGACAAAGAATAGTAAGGTGATGCTTTTCACTGCTCAGTTATATTGTTTGTTCTGCTTGCTATGATGATTAATTAACAGCACAGGGTCTCTCCCCTTGTGAGGAATGACATCCCTGCATCAGAGATTATTATGCATGCTAGATACATACATGGTGTAACTGAGACACTTTGAAACAAGTGCTTTTTATTCTGTGCAGTGAATCCACAGCAGCATTTGGGATTTGTAGTGACAGTTTCAGGACAGGCACTGTCTGCATGGACTAAAGGCTCCCGTTGTTCCTTCCCTGGACCTCCTGGAACTTTCCTGAGGCCTTCAGACATAATTCAAAGTCTTTGTAAACGGGTGTAAAGTCATTTCCTGTAGGAAAAGGCCTTTAAAAGAATCCATTTCAGTAAGTTTTTTTCCCCACATTTTGTGCAGAATTTGAGTCACCCACTGGCTGATTGAGCTATCAATTGCCTTCCAATTCTGCAGTGCAGCTCTCAAGCATTAGGAAGATTAAACGATGTTGGAGTGATGCTGATGAGCAGCAAAGTGCATTAAAATTCCAAAAGGGTGTTTTATTTTTATTGGTGCTCAGTGAACTGCTAACAAGTTATAGTGACTCTATCTGTCACATACTGCTCACTTAAGTCAACAATTTAGTATAACATCTTATTAATAACTTTAAGCAGAGTGGGAGCTACTTGCTGATGGTTATTAGCAGCTGCTTTATAGTTACATGGAATAAAACAAACAAACTGCCCCCTCATCTGTAATGGAACATTAGTTCATAAAATGGGAGACAAGTGTATTCAAGTATCCAGGAAACAGTAATAGCACCAAAATAAAACAGCTAACCATACCCTCCATAGCAAACACATTCTATCTGCAGTTTTCAAGCTGAAACATAAGCTTACAGCATGGACTACAGTAAGGGGACAAAGCTCTCCAGAGTTATCTGGGAGCCCAGAGTCACACTGGCCTCCCTCCGCACTGTCCTGCTGCAGCACCTACACACGTGCTTTACTTAAGAGAGCTTTCAGGTATCCAGAGCAAGGACAGGTTCAGGCACATGATTACCTGCCTTTCTTAGCTGGACTAACCGAAAGAGGGGCTCTAGGGCTCTGCTTCCAGGGCGAAAGTCAAAGCCAGAGTCCCTGGTTCAGTAATGTGAAGCAGCAGATGCTACAAGGCTTCTGTAACACCAGAAAATTACACAAGCTCCAAAATCTCTTCCCATTAACATGTGTTGGAACTCCCACTGTTAAGTGAGGTCCCTGCATGCCAACACAGCACCAGCAGAGCAAACATATAGAATGGTGATAACAAATCCTAAGCCCTCTCCTGCAGTGTGTTTCCTAGTGCAGCTAACCCGCTCTAGAGCAGGTTTGTTGCCTCTCCAGACATCTGAGGGCCACGTGCCAAACTGTGCATGCAGCAGCAGCATGTGCAGAGATGGCCCTATGGGGCCCACAGGGTCACTTGCCTGGCAAAAAATCCTCTGTGAGAAGAACTATATGCAGATAACCTCAGCTGATGCACACCATCCTCCATTGCTGAGTGACACTGTCGGACTCAGATGCTGTGAACAAACCCATCTTTCTGATGCTCAACAAGTGCCAGAGCAGTAGCACCATCAGTAAGGCAGCTCTGATGGGTCTGTGCCAGCAGGCACCCACGCTCCCACAGTTGCAATTTCATGTGCAAATACACAGAGCTGTGCACGAACCACCCAGTTAGGAAATACAGGTGGGATGCAGAACTGGAAGAGTTCTCGGTATCAATCTGCTTTGAAAGATCTGATGCTCACTATAAGGACGGCGATCTAAAGACTGTTTAGTAAATGTATTTGGATGGTCTTAGCATCACGAAATCCTGCAGTGGCTCTGATGGCCCCGCCAGTCTGGGGATGGTATTTTTACAGCTTTGGTTTAGTTGGTTTTCCCTTTAGTGCAGAAATAGTTTTATATTAGCTTTTGCAAACTGTTTCTATCTTTCTTCAACCCTCATTTCTGAATCTCAGAAGGGAAGAACACTGTCACATTCTATTTTCTTTATTGCTGGTGCTATTGAGTTAATTGGGACAATCAGCTGAATCTCCCTTTAAAAAACTGTTCTGACTGTGGCATGAGAAAGGTGCAGCAATAATTTTCTTTCTTCAATACCACAAAACTCTCCCTGTGTTCCTGAAAGTTGTTAGCATTATTGCAGTGAGAATTTTCAGCAACTCACAAGCCATAAAGAAGTGTTTGATTAAATCATCAGAAAAAAAAAAAGAAAAGTAATTCAGCTGAGGACATTTTACTCAGTTAATTGAATAACGGTATTGGTGGTGGGAAGAATCAGACAGCAAACATCCTGTACTGCTAGAGACAAACAGAACAACTCAGCATATAATTGAAAGAAAGATAAGACAGGAAGGTTAACTGGCCAGAACAGAGAGTGGTGTTTATGACCTCTAACACACAGCGTGAGAAATCATATTTACAGTGCTCAAAACCACGTCTGCTCTCTTTAATGTGCAAGTTGCTGTACTTGAAGCATTACTGTGCTTGACTTCCTGAAGTTCACTTTGACACAAGCTCAAACTTTTAAAACTATTTCTATCTTAAATTGAGGCAGCACACTAAGATTTATGGCTCTCTTCCTTTATAGAGCATCCATACCCATTATGATGCTGAGGACTGCCCAGTCTCCAGGACATTGTCTCCCTGTCTCCCTTGCACTCCCTGCCCAGCAGGCTGCACTGAAGGCCTCTGGCTGCAGATCTTAGAACTCACTGCATGCTCTCATAGCAAGGACTGGTGTTGGATCCCAAGGTTTTACATGCCAGTTCTGAACAGATCCAAAACATTCCTAATTCAACTTCAAAACGTGCAGATCTGTCTTAGTTTCAGCTGGGACAGTTTTGCTTTTCTCCACAGCGTCTGATACAATGCAATGCTTTGGTGTTAGGAGAAAAGCACTGTTGGCAACACACCGATGTTTTAATTGTTGCTGAGCAGTGCTGCACAGACCAAGGAGGTAGAGATTCTCATAGTGCCCTGCCAGGAAGGGGCTGTGGAGCAAAGGAGCTGGGAGGGACAGAACCAGGATAGGGACTGAGAGCATATCACTAAGCCATAACCTGCTGGGATCAGCATCTTGGACTAGGCAACGTATCCTCATTAATTTCATCTAGCCTCCATTTGAGAGAAGGAAAGTAGAATCCAGAGTTATTCATAATAGCAATTGAAGAAAAAGAACACAAAAGAATCAGAAGTTCTGCACATTACGTGCTGAGAGTGACTGCCATGAAGAAAGCAGCCCTGGAAAGAGGAGAGATTGCAACCTGTGCCCGTGTCCTGCCCATAACTGCTCCTGGAGCTGGGATGGTGCTCAGGAGGGCCCTGCTGGCCCTCTTGTCTTATGCTCAGCTCTCATGCTGATATCTTTTCAGTGCATCAGAGAATGGCTTTAGGACACGGTAAAAAATAGGTTTACAATTTTTAGCACAACTTTTAGAGCAACTATTTTGATAATATAGATTTCATTTTTCACGTGGAAAAATATCAATAATTCACTGAAAACATCTACAGAAGTCTGAGAGCAAAAAGTACTTTTCTGTTCATCGCAAGTCAAAACTGAACTTTCGCACCACAGTTGCTCAAGTTTCCAATGAACAGCTGCCGATCAGCTGCTTTCCCCTCAGCCTCCAACTGCTCTGCGCCTTCAGCCCGTGCCACCGCCTGTCCCACTGCATTCTGCATCAGAACTCATCTCAGTGAGCTTCTGGGGCGTGCGGAGCTGCACCCAGACCTGAGCCCGCGGCTGGGGCTGCACGGGACAGCACTCACCTCTGGGCAGGCGTTCCAGCCCCGCATCAGCAGCGCGCAGATGGGTTTGGGGATGGAGTATCCGATGGGCGGGCGGATGTGGTGGTACGCCATGTCTGCCGCCGCCGCCGCTGCGGGAACAGCCCGGCACAAAGACGTGAGCATCCAGGAGGTGCGGAGCCCCTAGGAAAGCACAGCCTATCTGCTGGCACACAGCCGGGGCGCAAGGCGCATAACCACCGGGCCCATGGCCCCTCGTAGCTTAGAGAGGCTCCAAATCCAAACTGTTTCTACAGACAGCTAAGGCACCCTGCGACACTGAATGGAACGACACCGCGGTTGTGGCTGAGAGGGGATGTGGACAATCTAATTGTGGTTAAGCCCTAAGAAAATAACCTGCGGTCAGAGTATGTGGGATATGCAGGGAGCCACGAAACTCCAATTGTAAAATAGCAACAATACTGTAATTTTTTAACTATATCCCACTATTGTCACAGCCTTTGCCATAAGAATAATTTCAGCCACGGTTCATTCTTACTGCAGTTCTTGGCTGCACACTTGCTTCAGAATGCCAATAGCATATAAATCCTGTGATACTGTGACTAAACGCGGACAGAAGAGGCAAACGCAGCTTGCCTGATGTTGGCTGCACTCTGGTGAGTGTACTTTTGGAATCATGCTTTGCCTAGCAGGCACTATGCAAAAAGAGAAGGCAAATGCAAAGTACATTAAGATTGCAGTGAGGAACACTCCCTCTTTCCACCAAAGGTACTGCAATGTATCAGCTGATGGCAAGTCTTCTTGTGCCAAATTAACAATTTCTGCCATCAGTTTCACAGGATTAGAAAATGAGAAGGGGAAAACACAGGTGTGTTTTCACTGTGTACACACCTATCATACTTGACAAAGTTAATTTGCCACTTTTTTTTTGTCTCCTTTCTCTATTAGCAGGACTTTTCTTTCAGCTAATAAGCACATCAGTTAGGAGTACTTCAGAGAGACTGCACTAAAGAACACGTTGGATTTCATTTAGTATTCGGGTACTTTGTAAAGGAATTGACCAGATCAGGGAATAGCACAATGATAGACTGCTGAGGAACAGAATTAGACATACAGATGCACGTGGAAAAATAGATGAGTGAGCACCGATATATTTATGCAATATTAGCACCATTTGTATTCTGCTTGGGCACAACCATTTGTATGAGCTGAAAGAAAGCCACCTTCATCAAGATCAAAATGCTGTCTCCAAACATATAATGCTGTCTCCAAATAAAAGAAAAATTTATCTGACAGCCATCTGAGAAATCTTGCACATCTCTGCCCCCAGCAGCTCTATTCTGTACCTCAAACCCACTTCAGAACAAAACAAGAATCCCACAATTTTTCACAAGTTTTCACACTGGAGTGAAATGCATCTGTGCAGTTCCACCAAGCCGCCTCCTGAGTGCAGAGTGCTGCACAAAGATGCAGACACAGGAGGACAAAGCGCAAAGGCTGCTCTCAGTGGCATGGGAGGTTGAAAACCTCTACTGTAACAAAAATAAATGGTAGATGGCATTACAGTGGGGTAGATCTGTGCCTTTCATCAAATCTTGCCACCTAATGACGATGCTTAGTAAAATACTAATTAATGCTTTACTGTGCAACTGGTTCAGAGCCCCTTAAGCATTAATTCACTGCGTATCTTACCTGGCTTTAGGTGAGCAAATGGAATTTCGCCCGTTAGCAGCTCCCAGAGACACAGAGCGTAGCTGAACACATCAGCTTTGATGGTGTACCTCGTGCACTGGGTGAACACCTCGGGAGCCATCCAGCGCAGGTTCTGCATGCAAAGAACATCAAATATTTATTAACAGAGTTTATTTCCTCCTGTGTTTTTTCCTTTAGTTACACTGTTGTTCTTCTTTCTTTGTTTCCTTACCTCCATTGCTCCGTAAGATGACGGATAAGTCTACAGAAGGAAGAGCTGTATAAAAGTTATTTTCTACTGCAGATTAATTTTTTTTTAATTCACAGATCTCTGCTAGTAAAAGAAGGCTAAAGGAAGGAAAAGTACTGAAACAGCTCCCACACTATTCCAGTTCACCAATCCCATCAAACCTACTTTTAAGGTTATTTTCTCCTAACCTGGATTTGCCCTTAAGCTTTACATTAACTACATGGAACAAAAGAAAAAACAAACCCCAGGCTGTTTGGTCATGTTGTCTTCATCCAGGGATTGCAAAAATCTCGATTCTGAAACACACAGAACAGAGCTGGTTTTACTGTCGAGTCACTGCAGGCACCTGCCTTGTAAAAAAGTCCTTGTAAAAGGTATTTCTTAATAACACCAGGGTCTGGAAAATCCAGACAACCTGCAATGGCTGCTATTACAGGAGTGCACACAGGCAGCGAGACTTCTCAAGACTGGGTGCCAAATGCTGCACCAGTATAAATCCACACAGTCTGCCAACATCAGCAGCAGCTTATAGAGCTGAGGATCTCAGCCGAGGAGTTTGACTGAGGCACACTGTGACAGTGCACAAGCTGCACGTTTCATGGAGTACAGCCTGGCCTACTGTTGAACAGAAAGAGTAAGAAAGGTCCATAAATGAAATAAAGAACTTCATTCTGCCCTTTAAGCTAAAAGGAAAGAAGCCTGTCCTTTCACCCCACGATTTGACTGTTCTCACTGTCATCTGGGCTTTCTTCTCATGCATATTACAGAGTAGCTGCAGCACGAGACAACTTAGAGACACAAATAGAGGTATTCTCATCCTTAAGAGTCTTTTTCCACTCTTCTCATAATAAAGTGAAGAATTTTCTTAGTATTTCCTCAATAAACACGTTCAGTTTTAAACAGTTTTAGGTTAGTTTATAGATCTATCATAAAATCATTACCTCCAAAATCAGCAACAACTGCATGCCCATCCTCATACAGCAGAATATTGTGACTAGAAAAAAATTAAAGATAATTGTTTAATTTTGTCTTACAAGTGGTGATGATTTTACAATTCTTGCTTCGCAGAAGTCTCGACAACTTCAAAGCCCCTGCCTAAGAAAATGAACATCTTAAAATGTCTCCATCTGCTGATGAAGAGAAGGCACATCATGCATCCTGCAGCCTTCCTCAGCATCTAGGAAGGAACTCATTCCTGCTTACACTAATGGAGATTGGTAAGATTTCAGCCCTGCCCTCCATTCATGTTCCTTTTCTGTTTTGATTTGGAGATCTAACAGAGCACAGCTGGTAATGTACATTCAAGCCAACGTCCAGCAAAAATTGGACACTGTCTGCTCACTATATGTGGTTCTGTGTTCAGCTATCATGATGGCTGCAGTTCAGACAGCAAAACAGGTGAGGGCAGCTGATCAGTGACAATAATCTGAGATTCCAGATTAACAAAGAACACTACACAAACAAAAAAAGCTTTTTGTTTTTACCTGCTTCCTGGGGAAACCCTGGACATAACAATCAAGGTCCGTAGGTTCAAAGGAAAACATTCTCTTTGTAAGATGCCTGCTCTGACATCACCCTGCTGTTACCAACAAGTTATCCTTGAACTTCATGTACTCCTATCACTCCCGGCAGCACTATGCTCAAAAGAGATTTACCACCTGTCCACCAGCCTCAGAAAAGCAACCCAGACTTGTGAAGTATGAGAACATTTTGCAGTGCACAATGAAATTCGTTAACCTGGATGACTACAGAAGCACTGCCCTAAGCATGCTGGGAGCATTCCAGGGGTTAAATAAACTCAGGTAATTAGCTGTAATTTTTAACCTCAACTCATCATTCGAAACATTGGTTTGCAAACATCTGCTTGATGTGGAATCACATAAATAACTGGGACCCAGAAGCTGTTCTTCAGCAGATTAATGGTAACTACTTGTGCTCTGATACAGAAGACAGAAACCCACAGGAGAGTCAAGGTCACACACCTGAGTTTACATGCTTATTTATCAGTAAAACTCACATTTTCATAACTGGCAGTGCATTTCGACTGTGGAGGTGGGACCTTCGTTGGCATACCCTTCCAAAGCTCCCTGGAGAGCTGTTCCATATAAAAGTTAGGTTCCATGGAGGGTGCAGCTACGAATGGCAGCATGGGAGGATTTGAGGTAACATCTGGCATCTCATGGAAGGTGCTCACTGGTCAGAGCTGTGGTTTGGCCAAGCAGAATTCCATAGACAAAAATACCATATAAAATTCATGCACCGAGCCCAATGCTTCCTGAAAACTCAAGTTACTGCGTATGGAATGCACAGTTAACCTCATTCTGTCCCTGCACCTCTTTGCTCTGTCTCCATGTACCACAACCAGGGCTGCCTGCACACTGCAGATGGAAAGGATTTCAGGTGTAGCCTGGGTGAAGCTGACACCCCTCAGTAAAGCAAACTGCAGACAGAGTGAAATTCCAGGAAAATATGACACTTGTGTTAGACTTATATGCTAAGTTTTTATTCTATGCAGGTTCTTAATCTTTGCCCCAGTTCTTGAAGTAGGAAGGAGGTAATAAATGCAGGAAGACTCATTCAGTCAGCAGTTGTTTGGGGCAACCTGTGAGGACACCTGAGATCAAAGAAATCATTTACCCAAGAGAATTGCTTGCACTGACTCTGAGAGGTGCTTTAATTTCAGTGAAGTCTTCAAAACCATGGGAACTACAAGGCTCAGTGAATGTAAAGAACTGGGTAACCAGCACTCTGCCTAGGGCTGTTGGCAGGGATATATTTGGAGGCTTAAAGTTAAATCCCTGGATTTGTCCTAAAACTAAACTAAGCCTAAACCAGGGCTGAAGATATAAATCAGGAGATGCATGGTGGCTTAAATCCATCTGTTGATGTTGAAGAAAATTCAGCTCTTATTTGCATGTTATTTGTTCAAATACAGTGATGATGTGGATAATATCTGGAAGGAACACATATTGTATACAGCCTATCAATTAGAGGATTTCCAGAAAGAAGCTTACAACTATGAAAAAAACAGCTACAAAAAGATTTCTACAAAAGTCTATGAATATTTAACAGTTTTGCACAAATGTGATTTCGTGAGCAGCTAGGCAGGACAGCTGCAAACCAGATCCGAGTAAGAGAGCAACTCTACCACTGAAACTGTGAAAAGAGAGGTACTCCAATTATGTAGAACCAAATGGACATTTTCTATACCTTTACACCTTGCTAGCTTAAAATAAGAGGAAAAAAAGGAACATTACAATTGGAAATGAATGAATTCTCTTTTTTTCTATTCAATGCAAGTTCTTAGATAAAATGCCCCAAAAAAAGATTAGAAAATACAGATGGGAGAAGCAGATTTTTTTTTTTTTTTTTTTTTTTTTTAAAATGAGTGATATTGTCCATGTTAGCTATTTCATAGGGAATCTGCTAATTCACATTTCTGTGCTACCTAAAGGCATTCATCTTCAGTTCGGTGAAGGAGGTCAGTATCAAAGGACGATGAAGGACTGGTGGACTGCAAAGATGCAAATAACCAGGAGTGAGATCGTATTGTTTGGAGTATGTCTTCATTTTAGATTTATTAGATGTGCAGCCTGCACCTGTCATGTGGATCTTCATTCCCCATGGCAAACATGAATTCAGACAAAGATTGAGGCTACCTTTTGTTTCAGCTTCTCAGCTTTGTCTGGAAATACCAGATCTGGAACAGAGCAGATGCTGCATGAAGCATCCTACTTGTTGAGTAATTTGTCGAAAGACAAAAACCAGTAGCAGTTTCAGCACATTACTAACCTTGCTCATGTGTTAGCTTATGGTTTGAAACAAGGTCAGCACTAGAGCTGTTTGAGCTATTTCCTCTTCCCAGCTAATTGAACTAAGCAGGGAATGCTCAGTGAGTGAGTGGGATGGAAGGGAAGGCCGCTTGTAAGCAGCCTCATTGCAACTGAGGCATCATAGCACTTGCAAATTTTAGGGCAATTTCAGGGTTGAAAACTCTTGGGATGATAAAAAGCAGCTGAGAAGTGAGCTATGACTTATCTGGAACAAGTCTTAGAGTGCATCAACACATCGCACTTCCACAGCTCTCTGCTCCTTGGATTCAAGGACACAATGGCTGTATGGTCAATGGATATCAAGATGTTACAATCACAATATAATCAAGAGAGTTAGGCAAAGTGGACAATGATAACAAAAGAGAATAAAATGGAAGGCTTACCCTTCGGCTGGGCTCACCACGAAACACCAATAGAGGTGATCTCCAGAAGAGATCCTTCCCCACTGGCAGCCAGCTCTTAAATAGGTCTAAGAGGGGGGGAGCCTGGCTCCATCCCTTCCGGCAGCACAGATGAATTGCCTTCACCTGTGCTCCTCTGGCTGACTCAGTGCTCACCTTAGGTGATCAATCAGAGGTTCAGGCCGTGACTCAGCAGTTCCCATACAATGGCAGAAGCATGGAAGGGCCACCCAGAGCCAAGGACAGCTGCTGCACAACTCTGTAAAGAGCCCAGCGCCAGGCAGAAGTCACAGCCTTGTAAGCAGCACTTCTGCACTGAGAGCTGCTCTGCCTGCACTCATCAGCCTTCCCTAGAGGCAGGGGTACCTTGCCTCCATGCACTAACATGACAAATACCAGTGCTGCTTTCAGCTCAGGATTGGCATTTGCAAGGAGCACAAGTACGTCTGTGTGGCTGTACCTGCCCACCTGCGTCAGGAATTCTTAACAAGCAGCTGCACTGATGAAGAAATTCTGACTCTGTAGGAACTTACAGTGGAAAAAAATTCATCCATACGTATCTGGCACTTCCACTGCAACTGTACTTGAATTACTATACTGGGGAATTTGGAACCAGTCTGTTTTCTGTCTGTCATCACACACTGACAATTGGAGGACACCAGCAGACAGAGCTGTGACTCTAAGCTGTACAGTGGGAAATTGGATAAGCAAGCTGTGCTTCCAGGTGGCTGGCATTAAAACAAGTAACCAACCTAGTACAAGTACCTGTCCTCTCTATGAGGAGAGGAGAATTTCAACCTCAGAGAAACACATAGAGCTTGAAACAATGGCTCCTCTAATTATTACATCTTGATTGAAACTCCTGGCTTAAAAGCCCTACCTCTCCAGCATCCTCTGGCTGTTGGATGGCCTTTGCTGGTGGCAAATCCTCCACCAAAGCTGTTCTAATGCTCAGTTTAGTGGTTGGCATCCCTGCTCACAGCAAGGGTGATCTTTAAGGTCCCTTCCAATCCAAACCATTCTATGATTCTGCAAAAGGTGTTCTGGTTTCAAGTCCTCTGTCAAGGGAAGGAGGCAGGAGGAAAAGTCTGGAAGAAGGACAAAGCAGGAGTAAGCATGCCAACAGGCAGTACAAACTGCAGCTCCATCAGAGGAGGAAAATCAAAGCCTGAATTCTATCCTCATTAAGAGGCTGAGCTGTGTTCAAGTTGCAGTGTTGTAAAGATGCCCATACATACGGTCCACACATACACTGGGGACACAATTTTATTTTCTGCCTGTCCAGCTCTCTGTTCTCCCAGAACTTCACCCCCTTTTCTTTTGATCATGATGGTGTCTAACCTTAAAAGAAGGACTGCATTTCTCCCTGCAGCTATCAACACTCATTTCCTTCAGTATCTGTATTTCCAGGCTCTCGGCTGTGTATTCCAGTGAATATTGTAAAGGAAAAGGTTTAGGACTACAGGGCAGCTTCAGCTTATTTCCATCCAGAAAGCGTAAGGTAAAATTCCTGCTGTGAGATGTTTCATTCCTTAATTATTACAAAAAAAAAAGTAATAAAAAAGAAAAAAAAAAAAAATATATATATAAGGAAGTGGAATAGCTGTAACCTCCCGTTTCTACCATACGCACAGTTTAAGAGCTAACAAATAGTTATTGAATAAAGCACATATTGATTTAAAATAAGTTAAACTTGCCATCTAACTCTGCCTCAGCTCTTAGCTATCATTTTGCTATTTCCTTTACAACAACTCCCTACACCCCCCCAAAAAAACAGAAGCAAAAGTGAGACTTTAACATAACGATTCTCTACAGCTGTGTAACAGAACAGATGGCACACTGCTCCTTGCTGCATCTTTTAAAATCATGTGTATAGGAAAAGGGGACTCAGTTCTGCTCTCCAGGCACCAATGAGGTCTGGAAGCGAGGCCTTGCCTTTGAGCAAAGCAGTGCTGCACCCCAGCTGTGTGCCTGTCGGTTTAGGGAGCGTTATCACCTCTGAGGGTCAGAATGGGGCAGGATAACTCCTGCCAACGTTCCTGCTTATTTTTGAGCTCAGAACTAACAGGGAAATTGCAGTCCATTAACTGCTCTCCCAAATGAGCCTAAAGGGTCTTTTCTGCTACAGCCTGGTTCTCTGGCGAAACAGTTTGATGTAGCACACAACAGCTAAAGCTTCACTTTATTTGGAAGCCTCAGATAGTTTCTTTCAGTTCTAAAAGCGTTAAGAGACATTTACCTCATTGGTAACTATTTCAGTTGGTTGTAGCTCTGAAACAAATTCAGATCTGGGCTGAGCTGTGATTTGCTGACAACCATCCACAAACAACAGAAACTGGAAAAAAAACCCTACAACTTCTGATTTCCCCACCTGCTGATCAGATCAATGGCACATCAGTGTTGCTAAATAACTTCAGAGCAACAGAAGTACAGATCTTTTCAATTAATTACATGCAACTAGCATATTATTTACTCAGATTCAAGATGTTTTGCAGAACAAACTCCTCAAGAGAAACAACAGAAGCCAATTTACAGTGTAACATTTAAAACAGGGCTGAAGGAGGATTTAGGAAAACAGAACAGCCCTGCAATAGCTACTAATATCTGGATTTACAACTTAAAGCCTTTAGGCACCGCTACAACCTGCCACAGAACGCTGAACATTCAGCTCCCCTGAACTGATAAGCTTAAGTAGTGTGGCTGAACATCCGCTTTGGATGCATCCTTGCTGGTGAGACAGGCACTCTGACAGCCAAAAAGCAGCAAGCACAGCACAGCCTTCAGTGTGATTATAGCACAGACGACATTGCTGAAGCACAGACCTTGCTGGAAGGCTGTTAGCCTGCTCCGTTACACGTGCCTCACACATGCATTGAGTTTGTAACTCATAGTGAGCCACAGAACAATTCCTGCAGGAAACTGATAGTGTGCAGAGGCCAGGTTCATGTCCCAGGGAAAACTAAGGCTCGAGGTCTTGAAAAGAAATTCATTTATGTGGGCAGCTGGGAAAACAAAGACAGATAGGATGGGAACATTTCAAGACTTCGGCATTTGGTTTTGTTCTGAGTCACGATGGAATGAAATGCCTGCTTTGTGTGTGTGCATGAGAAATGCAATTTCCTGCCCCCCCCATAAACAGCTAAATGATCTGATTGAAGTATTCCAGTCCAAATTTGTTCTTTGCTGGTCCACGTAATAAGCTACTGTAAGTCCTAGAAGCCTGCATTCTTTAGCTATCAAAAGGAAAAAAAACTAGCCATTCCCAGGTGTAGTTTCAATAAACTTGGTGCATTAGTGAAAATAAAGAAGATATTTTCAACTTCTTGAAAGAAAGAAGCTCAGAGGGAGTTAGGACGGCCAGACCGAGGTTTGCGTGCAGAGCGGTCACTAGAGGGAGATGCAGGGCACCATTTGCAGGCACATCTCTGCCTCCGAATTTCCTTTCCTTGTGCATCTCCATGTACGGACCAAGTACAGCCTTTGTTAATACCTATTTTAGCTTAGATGTACAGAGAATTCAAATTATGTTTTCTTTGTCAACAGTAAGAAGCACTGGGTAGAGAGAAAGTGCAGTACTGTTTCAGATATTCTACATAAGAAAACTACAATTATGGAATAATAAGAGACAACTGCGTGCTCAAGTCCGCACTACTTTCACATTGCCCTCCACCTGGACTACAGAACTTCCATTGGGAAAACCGGTTTGACTCATGCCAGCCATGTCTAATGGAGTTGCTTATGATTTGGAAAGTGAAACGCAAGATTCACACCCAGAATTTGAGGTGACTACGGAGTTTGGAACATCAGTTACAGTCACCACACCATGTAACTTCAAACAGAAATCAGAGTTCATAGTGGCTAAAAAGACACTAGGAGGAAAAAGGAAAAGCTCATCAAAAAGACACAGAACATTAAATAACCTTTTTGGAAAGTGCGTTCTTCTAACATGAAGTATAAAAGCCCTGTGGTCATCCAGGGGAAGAGGTCAGCTGATAGATGTAGGGCACTTACAGATTTAAGCAAAGGTAAGCTATGAAAAGACTGATTACCTGTTCCTCAAAGTCTAGAATATACAGTGATATTCCAGGTGAAATACAGGCATTGCTCAACCAAACTTACAGCCTACATTATACATACTCAAACACTACAGCAGCCATGGATACAGAAAGAAGGAAAAAGAAGCTCCTTACCCTCAGAAAGCCTCAGGTACACAAAGATCTCCAGCAGGATACCCTCACCTCCACTGCCAGTCCTTAAATGAGGTCTGGGCAAGGGTGGATCCTGGCTCCAGCCCTGGTCACTCAGCTGCATTGCATTGCATTGCATTGCATTACACGCACCTGAGCTTCCCTGGGCTGGCCCTGCCTTCCCACCAGGTGCTCCATCATTTCTTCGGGCCATGACTTAGCATCTCTGCTGGATAAGGTGTTTCACAATACCTCCCAGCTGAGAAAAACAATTCCTTTCACTCCTGTGTTTGAATCAGTTTTTTTTTTTTTTCCAGGCTTCAGGATTATTTCAGATTCATGTCTTGTTCAATATGACACTCTCAATTGAGGGTCTTTTGGAAAAGAAATTGGACTGTGAGATACAATAGTTTGGGAAACCATAATCTGAGGTCAATACACTGTGAAAAATAAGGGATAACCACTGGTATCCATGTTGACTAAAAGGTGATCTGATTCACTTCTCTGTATTTACAGCTTCTAAGATCTTTTACTCTTATCCTCAAAGTGGATCACTGTAATATGAGTGTGAAGTTATAAATGGGCATATCCTGCCATAGGCATTGATTTCAGAGGATATTGCTCTGTACAGTCATCTGATGTGAGCCATATACATATTGATTTCATCAGGGACCAAATTACTTTTCTTGTAATATTGACTTTTTCAGTGCAAAAGCACATACAGAGGAGCAAAACTGCCTTCACAGTAGCGAGTCAAGGCTTTCAAAACAATTAAAGACATTTCTCTGCTGCCTTCCTATTTCCTGAACAATGTTTCTGAATTACATGCTGCCAGCCTGTATGCAGAAGAGAAAGCTGGCCAAATAAAACATGGGTGCCAGCAGCAGGAGTTCCAATGAGTTCCCTGCAAACTGAGGTTTCAGTGCCTCTCGGAGGTGTGATGTATGCTCAGGTGTAGAAATACAAACTTAAGAGTTCAAAATGTTCAAATCCTTGCCATGATACCCTGCTGCCTCTGCCATTTTTAGAAACCTTATAGCCCCATAAGACTGGTGTGCCAACGGCAGAACGATGCCTGGAGATTTGAGATTTCCATCCAGCTTTGAAAAGAAGCCGTATGGATCCCAGCTTTCTGTGAGAGGCTTTGTGATGTGCACACAGAACAGAAAGCAGAAGGCAAACTTGTGAAGAACAAATGGAGGAATTGCTGAAACCAAAGCTCCGATTGTTGCTCTGTTTGTTTCTACTCCCGATCAAGACAAAGAGCTGCCAGCAGCCCAGTGAAGAAGGGACTCACTGCATGTCCCAAACAAAACACTACGCTCATCTCAATTTGGAAAGATCAACTTAAGAATGTCATGATGTTGCAGAACCAAAAACACCGAGGTAGTTGTTTCATATGTGGCATGAATTATGGCTATTGAGAAGGTGTTTTTCTCATCAGCAGGGAAGGGTTCATAGGCCCAAGGGGAACTGAAATGACATTACATGTGGGGGTTTAGGAGAGAGCCATAGATGCAAACCAAGCTCTGCACACAGCCCTGGGCTGGGTCAGCCTGCACAGGGAGGGCTCTCACCCTGCAGAACTGCACCAGTCCCATCCTGATGGGTCTGCAGCTTTGGGAGCAGCTGCACTTTTACAGGTAGCTCAGAAATAGGCTGAAATTTGGTAAAGATCACTTTTTTTATAGCAGAAAAACAGAATCCTAAACATTCACTTGTTTTTCAGACAACTTCAATACTGTCAGAGAACACAAATGTATGTTGCAGCAGGGACAAGTGCTGTCATAAATGTTAGCAATCTGAGAAGAGGTGGAATAACATCTTGCTTGTACACCTGTGCTTTTTTTCCTTTCTTTTTTTTTTCTTTTTTTTTTTTCTTTCTAAATAAGAAAAGGAGATTGTGCTTTGTACAGACACTTGATGAGAGAGGAAGCCTTCGAGATCAACAGGGAAAGTGAATGATGGCCATGCTCACAAATCCATTTGATCTCAAGAGAATCTGGAGGGAATGAAGAAAAGGGGCAAAACACAATCCTTGCCAAATAAATGTTTGCTAATTAAGTATTTGCTAACAAAGGGCATACACTCTCGTACTTAGAAGTGGTATGATAATGTAGATCATGACTGTGAAGGCAAAATATCCTTTGCCTTTGGTAGCATGTTACTTAGTGAGAAAAATGTATATAGAATCTATTGAAAATTGACTTACTGTGAGGGAAGCTGTTCCAATTGATTTAATTTTCAGCAAAGAACACATAAAGCAGCAGAACAACAATTGCACGCTGTCAATAAGGAGCAAGGCTTTAAGAACTAGCATTGCAAACACAGATCTTCAAAGAAGTGAAAATGTGGGGAAAGATTCACAGAGTGCTTTAGCTCCCAGTAACTCTGAGGATCAAGATCTTCATACAGCAGCCACTGTACGGTGCTTTTTTATATTTATATATTTTTTATATTGCAAATTGCAATATAAAAGCAAGTGAATGTAGACACAACAGTGTTGACATGATATTTATCAAAACATTGGCTGATTCAAGTAAATTCAAGAGAGTGAAAAGCCTATGAAAAAAAGAAATGAAAAGGTTGGCAAGAGCATACATGCTGAAGGGAAAACGAAAGTAATATTGATGGTCTCAACCAAAAAGCATAAATTCCTCATGTTAGAGATGTAGATATGAGCAAGAACAATCAAGTGAAGAATATAAATTTCAGCATGTTACAGTTTTTAGGGCAGATAAAATTTAAGCTCTCCCAGGCAGGACTTCCACAAATCACTGTCTATGAATCCAAGCTTCACCTGAACCCAAACTGCAGGAAAATAAGTGCAATCATAAAAATGTAATGGGTTCATATAACGTAGGCACAACTCTGTTTATCTTGATTTTAGCTCTCATATATATATATATTTTCCATCGAAATATTTAAGTGTTTTGAGTACGACACGTTGCTTTAAGATCCCCCCAAGAGGGCATCAATCACACGTACGGCTGACCTGAGGCTGTCGAATGCAGACACGTGGATCACACACAACTGCTGACTTTCATGTGGCTGCAGTTCAAATTTGGCTTCTGTCAGTAGCAACAAAAATTATCACAGTTTCTCAGTCGGAAGAAGATGTGCTGAGTCCTGGCCTCGACTTCCATTTGCTCAAGGCTTGTATAGGCCTTGAATACATGCAGCCCTCATAAGCTTAGTCAGAACCTAGGAGTCAGTTTTTGTGGAGAAGCCCAGCAGAGGAATAAACAGCCCTCCCCCCCTTTCCAGACATGGCTCACGTAAGTGCTTCCAACTGAAAGTGCTGAACAGCCCACCTCAGTGCTGAGTGCACGAACGTACCTGGAAGCAGGAGGCACCTCAGGCTCAGTTTTGTCAATCTCTTACCTTCAATGTGCACTACACTTACTAATTTTTGTAATGTAAGCAAATACATATTCTATACCCTCAGTGTATAGAAGATACAACTCACAAATGCCGTTATTACCTCAATGGCACTTGGAAATTTGAAAACCACAGATGGTGAGAAAGAGACTAAACCTCTGTTGTGAGAAATAGGGGAAGATAAATCTGGTCTGAGCTGACAGAAGGTTAATAATGATCTCAGCAGAATCAGAAATTAATTGTCCTCTGTTGAGGCCGCACACAGTTAGAAATGGTGAGACCAAGCATCAATCTCTTCATGAAACAGTGGAAGGAAAGAAAGATGAAAGAATCAAAGCGTGTAATCGCCCCAACGCTGCAAAAGCGAGCAGTGCTGCAGCCTGGCAGACACAACGACTCCCTGCTTTCGAGGCAAAAGATAGAGAAAGCCTATTCAGTGCATGCTCCTTTCCCAAAGAACACAGCCATGAAAAGACCCTTCTACCTTTAATACACTGTTGGTATAATGAAAGGCAACTGCTATTTTAAGATTTTAAGGGGGCTTTATAACAAAGAGCAGCTGCAGACACCATCCCCATTACCGCCAGGCCTCCGTCCGCCCTTTCATCTCCCTCACTAAGCCATCTCAGAAACTTTCACAGAGTTGCAGCCATCAAATGAGGGTTAGTCGCTCAAAGGCTGGGCCCAACCGTGTTCTGCTCTGATGCCTTAAATTAAATTGATACTAAAATAGTCTCTTTCTTTGTTAAAGTGCTATAATCATTGTGACTACAATCCCTCACCACTGTAAGACTCGATATAAGGAGTAATAAGCTGATACGAGCCACCATTGCTGATAGCTGTCAGAACTTTTTCCAGGCCTGGAAAGCAAAATAGAGCTCCCAATTATTCTCCGAACGGCAGGATAACCCCTTTCCCAGGGTAGAGACATGAAAGATTCATTTTCTTCTCTGTTCCGTCAAGACATGCTGCAGATTCATTTAATGCATTATGTGCACTGCATTAGATTTCAGAACTCACAAAGAAGGTCATAACCTTAAATCTAAGGTTAAAAAAAAAATACAACTCCTGTGAAGCTACTGGCAGAACTTAACGCAAGAGGGTCAGGATTTCATTCTCAGTCTTTCTCTGCCATTACGATGAAGATTTTCATACAGTAATTGTGTCTGTGGGCTGACTGGGACTCATGCTGAAAACACGGCTTTTGCTCTCATACTAAAAAGTTAAGCTACTATCAGCACTACACATCAACCACGCTGATGTCCTTGCAGCAAATTTATCTTCTGACCCTTGCTAATGTGATCTGACATAAGTTCTGTGAGGCAGTGATACACTTTTTGGCTCTTTAGTGAGACTCCCTTTTGGGTGTGGAAAATATTATTTAAAAATCCTTCGTTGAAGAACTATTTGGGCAACAGCAGTGACAGGGCACCAAGATGAGCCGTATGGTTTGGATCTTCGCTGTCCTTGCACAGCTACCCAGACTGCAGCGTTTGGGTGTGGGGCTTTTGGCCTGAGCCCTGACAGAGAAAAGAGTTCCAGCTCCAAAATAAAAGCATTTGGGCCTGAAAGTAAATGGTGGAGGGGTGTGGGTCTATGGAGGAGACACAATGGGAAAGTTTGAGATGTGTGAAGTCAGAGATGGTGGGGGGAGGAAAGGGGAATCTTCAGTGTCAGGAGGAGGACAACAGGTAGTCGACATTAATGATGTGCAGTGCACAATCTAGGTTTATTGTATTACATAGGTATATAAGGAAACTAAAATGGGGTAGCAAGTAGCCATTCTTGCTGGTCATTTTTGCAGGTTGATGGACAGGTTGTTCTGTGCACAGCAAATTCTAGTTAATCCGTCTTTTGCTTTAAGAACTGGACACTCGGTGTGGCCTAAACCAGCTTTTTCCCCCAACATTTTTGTGTATTTAGGATTGGTGAAGCCATGCTGCTGTTAACAGCTATACATATGTATGTATTAAAAAAAATATGTATATATATATATGTATGTATATATATATATATCTTCTGAAGAGGAAAGGTTAAGGTAGAAAAATCTCTGTCCAGTGCCAAGTTCTTCCTCACTGAACAGGTTTTCAGTAACAGCAGTTTCTGTCTGCTCTTAATGCAGACCCAGTACTGCGAGACGGGCTAAGAGTCATTGCCAAAAGGATGCACGTTAGAAGCTGCCAGCATTCGTGACTTGGGCTGGAACTGAAGAACTGAATGCCCACCTTAAAGCTCACGACTTACACGGGAGGCCTTGTAAAAGCAAAACGATAATAATCAAAGGCAGAAAGTTCAAACAGTGTTCAAACAGCCTACAGCTGATCTGTGTAACAGCAAAGCCCTAAAATTCCCATGCAGAATTTCTGATTTAAAGACCTACAGAACTAGGAAGTATGTTTTATCTTCACCAAGAGGGTGTACTTGTATGTAAGACCCTCATGACTTGATACTGTCCGGTATTTCACTAATCTTCCCTGGAACATGCACAGCATGAGACTATTTTCAATAAGATGTAGAACAGATTTTTTCTGTATACACCAAGAACTCAGGTATCAGCCACTGTCTGGATCTTGGCTCTTAGAAATGCAAAAAACACAAAACCATTAAAGGAAGGGAAAATAGGTTATTAAAGGACAAAATGTTATTTTGAAATTACAGTGCTAAGCTGTAAATAAACAGAGAATCTCTCAACTAAAAACTTAAAATGAAACACCAAAATAAACGAACTGACTTAAAGGAGTATTTGCATCCATCTTTCCAGAACAGCAGAATAAAACGTATTTGTCTATGTGGGAAATCTAATGGACCAGAAAAGAAAACAATGAATTGCATGCAGGAGTCCACTGTTAAGAACAAGTCTCCAAAATGACAAGCTGCAAACGGCAATATTCTCCTCTGCATTGAGGAGAAGCAGTGAGATGGGGAGACAGGATCTGAAGGAGCAACAGTTGGCATCATCAAAAGGCTGAACGCTGATAGATGGGCTTTGGCTTGCACTTCTGTGACTGTTCTTACACAGAATCTACCCATCTCACTGCTCACTGTATATTAAGCTTCAAATCTCAAGAAAGCTTTCATTTGTAGAGGACAGATGTTACATTTGAAACCCCTTAACTTACAGGTGTCCCTTGTAGTGCTGTCATTGTACTGGAAGCAAGAAAGGGAACTCTGCCACACTGTTCTCCTGAAGATGCCAATGTCCAGAAAATGGATTTCTTACTCTTTTTTTTTTCTACACAACTTGATAGCAGAACCCTGAACTAGGCACAGCCTCACCAATAATTTACTTCTTCACTCAGCAAGGGGAAAAAATCATCTCCTTTTCCCAAAAGGATGAGTGTTTCACAGGTAATCCTTCAATGCATCTGTCAGTATCACTAGGAAATGGAAACTTGGAGCAAAGATGTGGGGAAGTTATTTTATCATCACCACTCTGCAGGACTGGTCACTTGAGATATAAACAAGACAAACACTTGTGAAATGTTGTTTAAAACAAGTAGTAAAACTAAAGGGGAATGAAGATGTTTGTCTGACACTGAAGAAAACACACTTTGTAACTCAGCCTACTTTTAAAAATTCTTTCAGTAGAGGCTTTCTTGTCACAGCGATCACATGCATAAGTGAAGGAGCTGATTCCAAGCAATCCAGCATGGCTAAAATGTGCAACAGCAGTTCAGCTCTAGCTCTCTTTGTCTGGTTGCTTTCCTCTGTATATACCTATAGGTTAGTCTACTACCAAAGCAGAATTTAGCACAGAATGGCTCGCTGCAGTGATTTCTGATTTAGACCTGACACAAAAAATCCTCTGAGTAAAGACGTTTCCTGTTTCTAACGAGCATTAAACATCAGTGTGCCAAATGTAAGAAAACACCATTTTCTACCATTTTCGTCCTTCACTGAAAATTACTGTTCACCAAGTGTGACTGAGGAAGTTCCCATACAAGCTATTTTTCAATTCAGTTTCAGTTCCAGAGGGAAGTGTGGATAACTGGCTCCATAGAGATTCTCTCCTCCTTGTCAGTGACACTGTTAGCTGATTCTTGGGCTGAGATCTACCTGATGTGTGACTACGATAAGCCTTCAGCAGTTAATCAAACCAGCTGGTGCTCCCTCCTGGGACAAGTGCAGGCTCATCTGATGTCTCTCCTCTTTCAGGACAGGCAGGTAAGACAGATGGGAGGGGAGTCTGTTATTGACCTTAGGGGGTCAAGTGGCTATTTTAAACGAGGTCCCTAATTTTCAGAGGAACAGAAGCTGGTGAAAATAATTAATTAATGCCTTGGATTAAAAAAGCTCTACTGGGGGGATACAGTGCATTGCATATATTGTTTATCTTGTGGGATTAATATATGCAGGATCAATACATGCAAATAGGGTGTAAATATTTTGCAAGCTCCCGATAAGAAATCTGTCAGTGACACGAATAAACAAATAAATAAAGAGAAGTTGCACAGAATCACAGAAGTTGATAACTGTTTGTCATTCAATTTCAGTCTATTAAAGCCTCCAGCAAATGTGGAACTATCATGCCCAACTATCAAGTCCAACTGATGTGAGCAGACCTTCCTTCCTTCGAGCTCCTCCATCTCAGTGAGGCACCACGCAGGTGAGGCTGCCGACCACTGCTGTTGTGTTGAGGTTTCACATTCCCTGACTTTTCAGAATAAAGAAAGACATTTACCTGTTCAAATCACGGTGTATGATAGGTTGTGTGAGGTTGTGGAGGTACTCCATTCCTTTGGCAACGTCTACAGCAATTATCAACTTAGATTGCAGATCGAGAGTTCTATATGTTAAGAAAAAATACGGTATTACTCAAAGTTAATGAACAGACAAAAGCTAAATGCAAATCATTCTTATCTCGAAATTATGAAACTCTGCCAACATTTTAAACACAAAATAATGTTACATAATTTATTGTAAATGCATATAATAGACTAAATCAAATTTTTTGATGACTTATTAATTTCCCTTGTTCACCCAATACTCTGAATCAGAGCCATTTTTTTTTTCCAGTTGTGTTCCTTTTACTATTACTTTCATCCAAAATGAAAAGGATTAATGTCAGTTCACATGTATTTGTCTTCCAAATTCCGTACAAGTCCCTGCAAAGAACAGGTGGAATACCTCTTTTGTTCATGCAGCAGGGAGAAGAGCGATCCTCCAGAAATGTACTGAGTGACAATGGCAAACTGGCTCGGGTCATCCAAACACGCCCCAACAAACTGGATGACACATGGATGATTCAGCCGACAGAGAATGGAAACTTCACGGCAAAACATGTCCACGTCAGACTTGGAGCAGTAGGTGTTGGCTCGGTAGCTTAGAATTGACATGAAGGAAGTCGGTAAGACAAGAATATCATAAAGCCTTATTATTATTATTATTTTTTAATATTTCAGACAATATAATTAGCCAAACAGAAAGGAAGTCTGGTAAGCTTACCGTTTAATTGCTACGATTTTATTTCTGCATCGCCCCTTGTATACTTTTCCAAAGGACCCTGAAATGTTTTAAGATAAATGAGAGTAAAGATGCTCCTTCTGAACATGAAACATTCAGAATGGAGGCTTTCTTATTCCTGGTACCTGAGCCAATGATCTCATGGAACTCTATTTCAGAGAGCTGAAGATGGAAGTGTGATGGCAAACCAGCACGGAGGAGGAGCACATCTGCCTTTTCTGCAAAAGAAAGCACTCGGCCTATTGGTAAAATGCAGGGTTACAGTGCAGAATATCAGCATTTAACTTCACAAAGCCGTTGCACAGTAAATGCTGCCCTTCCTCCTGCAAATTGGTTGGCAGGTAATCCTGTCCCCTTTTCTTCCAGTAACCACAGTAAACCCCAGTAACAAAGAAATGACTGCAACTTTATGGCTGTCTTGTTCCTTGTGTTTAAATCTTACCACCAATGAGCACTGTCCCATGAGCATATTCTGCCCATGCTGGATAAAGATTGCATAAAATCCTTTACATGGAGAGCAATTTCCTCTCCCTCCATACTTAATGCTCATCACCAATGCAGTGTATGTTATTCCACATCTACTTCTTAGTGACGTTTGGAATCTGAATTTTGCAATGTTAACAAACATCTCTGTTAAGGCAATTTGCTTTATTGCTACATAATTCATCAGAATATTTCTCAGTGGAGCATGTAAATGCTGCTATGTAAAGGATATAAGGTTTTGATTAGATACAGAGTGAATATTTGAAAAATTGGAAGGACCATAGAAAGTGATATATTTTGAAGTATGAATATTCATCTGAACATTTTAACTTGATTTGTTTCAGAATAACACAATATATTTTGTAAGTAACTTTTCTTGTAAAGATCAACCAGGCATTTTACAGGGGATTTCAGCAGCATCCTTTCCTCCAAAACAAAATAAATGAACCAACTAAAAAGGTAACATGTATTTATTAAGCTAAAACGAGATAAACACAGGAATTGTGCTGTGGAAAACCTCGTCAGACAATGAGAAGAAAACATCTGAACGGTTTCCTAAAGCTGTCCCAGGGAAATGCAGCTGCTGCCACGCAGTGTCACATTTGTGAAGAAAAAGAAACCCAGGAATTGTGAGCCTGGCCTGGCATGTTTAGGCTGAACAGCACCTTGGGTAAAAGAATACAAAGCTCTGAGTTTTGCCCATTGGTCATTGAGAATACCTTTGGTCATGCTTTTAATCTTTCCCAGGGGGGACGGAACTGACACATAGGAACCATCTGAAATAAAAGAACAGCATTAGTTGTGTGGAATTCAAAGCATACTGACAAATACACTGATAGATCCACAAGCAGGTGACTGCTTAGAGAAAAGCCACAGCAAAAACACCAGATGGGAACATATATAAACACACACACGTAGGACTGTGACTTGTTACACTGCTGAATTCTTGAAAGCAATTTGTCTGTAGCTTTACTGAACATTGAACAATACCACCTTTTGCTAATGTAAAGAAGACCTAACACAAAAATTGTGGTCTTTTGCATCAGCCAGGCTTTGTAAAGGCACTCAGATCAGATAAGGAATTCTGATAATTGGGCTGCCAGCAAATGGCTCTGCTCAGTTCCCTGACTTGATTTTTCAGAAGACCTCAGATTTGTCTGTGTACCAAACCCATCACTTCTTGTTCTTCTACTTACATGGAAGCTGAATTATTTCTAACAATCAGCATTAAAAATTCAGCTGTGCTAACACCCAAATGGATTTCCAATGCATGCATAAATTCAGTTTCCTGTGGACTTACATGCATTCCAGGTACCCTAAACCTAAACCTGGAAGAGGTGATACAGCTCTGCAGAGCTGGACATGTAGGAAGGAGACAGAGCCTGCTGTTGGCTGTAGGGCTTTTCCCATTTCCATGGTAGGAAGAAGCAATGACCTGGATAACACACAGTGTGTAACATATTTATCTTCTCTGCAGACAGCATTCTCAATTCACTGTAAAATGTTTTGTTTACCTACTTGTGTTATTGGCACTTAAAAGCCAATAAAAATGAGTAACTTTGTAGCAAGCAGGGTAATAAATTCTTCCCAAGGGAGACTTAGATATTCAAATATATAAAAATATGAAGGGGACCAAGTATGGAGATCCAGTAGTACTGGCAATGAAAAAACTATCAGAGGCTAAACAAAGTATTAGGGATGTAGAAAGGTGTAAGTAGTTGCTGGGGAATTACCACCTGTCAGCTTCTAGCTTCTCTTTCTACTGAGCAATACAAAGTGATAATTTTATTTAAGGGTAAAGGGAGAATTTGGGCAGAAATAGACAATGTGTAAGATGGGAAATGGTGATTTGCATGACACTGATTTGATTTGTGCCAGATAGAACCGATCCAAAGCTCCCTGACATCAGCGGAACACCCCAGGGATTCATCTTTGGATGGGAGCACTCAGTTGGGATTAAAGCCACCTCTCAGACCATACCTCCTCCAGGCTGGGAGTATTCGTTACAGGGTGATTCATCCTGAGGCCTTTTGTAGTGCTTCAGAAGGGTCACAATGGCATCGTGACCTGGGAAAGGAGGTACGAGGACTTGCAGGTAAGCCTAATTGTCACTAAAATACTCAAACATTTGTACAAAATCCATGGATTTTACATATAAAAACAGAACTATGTGTATCTAAAACATGTAAATGAAGATAAAACAGTGCTCATCTACAACCTAACATAGTTCTTAATTACAGAAATACAGGAAAATATCAGCCAATAAAAGTAAAAAAGTTATTTTCATAAGTCTGCCTAACAGTGACATGACATGTGGCAATAGAAAAACCACCTGCTTCAGAAATCCTTAAATGGGGGTGGATCACAGCTTTCAATAAGCCATGCAAGGGAAACCAGTGCCTGAAAGCATTCCAGTGTTACGTCCCAAACTGCACAGGACGTGCACCCTGTACTGCTGCAGACAGTTGCTGTGCTTATGATGCCTGGGGAGGAGCAGAGCTGTGTGAGCACGATCCTCCATCTTCTGAATGCCTGATGTGCCAGGTTCTGCTTGGTAATGCTCAAAAGTTTCTTCTAAACATTTCAAAGCTGAATTTTCCCTCAGTATGTTTTGAGCAGAATATTTCACCAACGTGATGTTTTTAAAAGGGCCCTGAAGTCTGTTTTACTAATTACAGTCATTCTTATGACAGAATCGCAGTGCTTTGGAAGGTCGAAATTGAACTTGCACTTTTTCCCACTGCTGCTGTGCAGGTTTTTCCTCTTCCCTCATTCTGCTCCTCCAGAGGTGCACCCAGCATTGCTCACAGCTCAGCTCCATAGCAATGGGTTCCTTCAGGAGCAACAGGAACTGGCTCTGCTTCAACATGGGCAGGTCATAGAATCACAGAATGGCCTGGGTTGCAAAGGAGCACAACGCTCATCAGTTCCAACCCACTGCTGTGTGCAGGTCGCCAACCAGCAGCCCAGGCTGCCCAGAGCCACATCCAGCCTGGCCTTCAATGCCTGCAGGGGCATCCACAGCCTCCTTGGGCAACCTGTGCCAGTGCCTCACCACCCTCTGGCTGAAAAACTTCCTCCTCATATCCAACCTAAACCTCCCCTGCCTCAGTTTAAAACCATTCCCCTTCAAGTCCTGGGCTCTTATCACAGACTCCCCTCCTGCAGATGGTCCTGCTGCCAGAACCCAATGTGCAGCTAACGTGTGGCACAGCTTAACAGCAAGGGGAGATTCCCTGCTCTGACCTTACAAGAAGATTGCTGGCCCTGATGCATTGTCCCTTGTAATGCCTCCTTCAGCAATAATATTAAAACTCTTCAAGCACATCCCACAGGCCTTTTCTGAACAGGCTCTATGATTGCTGTTTTAGCAGCACATAAATACCGCTGTCCTTGAGTTTGTGTTGAATTAAACTGATGTACAACTGATATATGAGAAGATAAACACAAGGGCTTGTTGTTACAACCCTTCATGCCAGGAAGCGGAAAACAGTTGCTGAGCGCTCAGCCAATGGGGCCTGAGGGGTAATTCTGTACTCCTATCCCCTGCCCGTACTGTTCCTCTGTAGAGTTCCATAGAAAACAGAAATACCTTTCTCATAAGCCCACATCAAGCAGGTCTGCTCATCCTTTTCTCCACTGGACCTGCTGGGATCACAAGCGACCAGATTCATATCAGCTCCATTATCCAGCAAAAACTGCACCAGACGAATATGGCCATGGTAGCAAGCACAGTGCAGTCCTAGAACATCAGAGACGTGTGGGAAGCACAGCTGTCAGAACAGACCTTAGAACTTGTGTCAACACGGATGGAGCACAGACCGATTTACCTGATAAAGGAATATATTATCAAACAAACACCCGAGGCAACAGCTGAAAACAAGTTTGCGCTGCAAGAACCGATCCATTGCCTGCTGCACAACGTGACAGCGTTTACTCTCCCACCTGCAAATCACACTGAACAGCTCTGTATGCAAGGAGACCTAGTAGAAACAAAGAAACCACTCTTTTTATCTTCGTCTGCTGTCTGGGTGTGAGGGGGGCAGCCCTTCAGACACAGCACCCCACATTCCCTAGCAGAATAACACTGAGGACCAATTCTTGAGGCTGCTTAGAAGCCCAGCTGCAGGGCAACACTTTACATCAGGTTTTACCATTCGTATACAGGCTAATGAGCTCCACTCGTTCTCACTGAGCTGTTAGTATTTTTCTGCGCCTTTTAGCTAAATCAACTGGAAAAAAAAAAGAAATTGAGATCTCTTTGAGTGGTAACTGGATGCTGATCACTGACTTACTGTGTTAATTACCTTGAAAATCCTGACTGTGTATAGGTTCCAATTTTTGTGGTGCTGGTGTATGATTCACACAATAAGGGTGATGATGTTACCTGTATGTCCATCTCTTCCCTGGTGATTGATGCTTATGACATTCTGGTCGAGAAGGAATTTTACAAGTTCTATGTTCTTTCCATAGGTGCAAGCACTGCAAAAAATGGAAGGAAAAATGAACGTTGCAGCACAGGGATGTAAGTACTTTGTGTAGCCAAAGACTTCAGGAGAGTGACAGAGAGATTGCAGTAGAGGACTTTTAGAGATGTGTAAATGCATGATTAATCCACAAAAGCAAATATGTTCATTTCTCTTGCCTCATAAGCATTCTAATTATTCTTGTATAAATTAATTTTGCACAGTATACAAAATTAATACACTGCCTTACAGCATGTGCCTTAACCAGCACTTTGCAGCCTCACAGTGCTGTGATCAAACTGTTCCGCCACCTCATTTCCAGCTCAGAATGTCTGGAATCCAGGAGGTTTCTGGGCAGAACTCCAACACCAGGTTCAAAAGCAGGCAGCAGGAGAAGCCATTACCCAAAGAGGTGCTGATGAACCTGATGCCCTTCCTGCATTTCTTTCTCTCTCTCCTCACTCTCGTCCTCTCCCATATATCAAGTTGTGAACTTCCTATCCATGCTGAGCTCCTTGCTTTATCCCTCACTCATCTGGTTGTTGCAAAGACATTTGGTTCTTGAACATTTGGTTCTGTGAAGAAAGGTTGATGGATCTGGACTTGTTTAGCTTGGAAAAGAGAAGGCTCCAGGAAAACCTCACTGTGGCCTTCCAGTGCTTGAAGGGAGCATATAAACAGGAGGGGAACGGCTGTTTGTGAGGGTGGATGGTGATGGGACAAGGGGGATGGTTTTAAAGTGAGACAGGGGAGGTTTAGGTTGGATATGAGGAGGAAGTTTTTCAGCCAGAGGGTGGTGAGGCACTGGAACAGGCTGCCCAAGGAGGCTGTGGATGCCCCATCCCTGCAGGCATTGAAGGCCAGGCTGGATGTGGCTCTGGGCAGCCTGGGCTGCTGGTTGGCGACCTGCACACAGCAGGGGGTTGGAACTGATGAGCGTTGTGCTCCTTTGCAACCCAGGCCATTCTGTGATTCTCGGTCATTGCATTGCATGCACCTTCACGTCATTCTGCTGCTAATGGCTGTTTTAAGCCCCTCACCTGTGGAAAGCCGTTTCACTGAAGATGTTCTCCTTAGTGAGACTTTCTGTTCCTGAGAGTTGAATCATTTCCTTGACCACGTCAAACTTCCCACTGTAACAAGCACTGGAGATAAAGGGTTGTTGACGGTGCCAACTTTTCAGTTAGGCCCTATCAGTGAGAACGGAGCTCCCCACGCGACTCACAGGTGTAACGGTGTGTCCCCATAGATGTTAACCACGTGGGGCTGAACTTCAAAGCTGCTATGCAGTAAGAACTTGACAATCTCGTGGTGCCCAAATCGACAGCAGAAGTGCAGAGGAACGTGGTCCTCGTTGTCCTGAGCATTCACTGTCATTGCACCCGGAAAGAGAGCAAAGAAGTATTTTGTATTTAGCATAAGCTGTTTTGAGTATTTAATAAAGCTTTATGTATGTTGCAGCTATATTATGAAACCTCTCAAAGTAATGGTTCTTTTTCTTTAAAACTGAAATTTCTGCGAGCTGCTACACATCAGAATGGCACTATTTAGGGTCAGCTGCAGTGCATCATCCAGACAATTTTCTGGGCTTAGAGTACATAACTGCTTTATTCCAGGAGGGAATGTTTTCATGCAGACTTTCAGGAGTGGAACAAGACTTACTGTCCCCTTTAGAAAGCTGCCAGTGTGGTACAATGCTAAGCAAACTCAGGATACGTGTACGAATGTAATTGTTTTTAAGCACTATATTATCTTCTTAGAATATCAACAGCTGAATAAAATCAGCTACGCAGTGAGAAAATGCATTTAAACAAAGGCAGGAGACACAGTAGAATGTATTTTTCATGGATGCTATTAAAATATAAATGCATAAAACATAAAAAGTAAAAGAGGAAAGGGAGAATTTATTGAAATTTCTGGAATTCCAGAGTTTCCATTCTGTTCAACATTTATTTTCCCCTCTGAGGATGATTATACGTGTGCTTAACATTCCTCACGGCGTATTTCAGAGGATGGGAGTGTTCTTTTAAACAGCATGGAATTATATGTTAGAATGGGCAAAATTAGAGACATAGAATATTACAGTTAGCAGAGCTGTACTTATCCCTATTTGTTGAATGTATTTTCTGCGATTGTTAGTACTTTTTTCCCTATATTTAGGTAAAGAACAGCATAACTGATTGATGTCATGATTGAAAGAGCTGACAAATCCAGTCCACTTTGTCTGACATTTTGCTCTCAATTCAAAAACCTTTGATATTAATAGACTACTGAGGAGCAATATGCCCATTAGGAGAGTCCAGACTTCCAATATGCAGGTTTTTAACAACTGCTAGGTACAAATATTTCCTATAGCTGACTTTCCCTGGACAAAGGGCACACTGCATGCGTTCTGAGGTTCTTTCTTGCCATGATTTTCTGTGATGAAAAGGAAAAATGAATCTTAGAATAAAAGGCTGTCATAAACTTTTCTGAAGTAACGCTGGATGCTCACAGAAACAGGCAGTCCTTTAAGCTGAACTGAACTTACGACTTCCCAACGTCTTCTGACAGAGAATTCCAAAGATGAATTATGCTCCAGACTAAAAAAAATTGACCACATAAACAAACAAAAAAACCTACCAAGCTCATGGTCTGCAAATTTCATTAACTGCCTTCACCAACCTTTCTAGCAGCCTTATGTACAAGGGAGTGAAAAAAGGAAATTGTGTTATTTTGCTATCCTAAGATTATTTTTCACTTTATGGATTGATGTGACATGTTAGGCTTTCTTTTTTTATTGTGATGTGGTGCCAGACAGATTCATTCTGAAGTGCAATAAATAAGAAGGAAATAAATGTCAAAGCTTTGTAATAATAAATGTCAGTGCTTTACAGCGTGTACCCAGAGAATGGCCTGAAGGACACGAGGGGTGTCAGGGTCACGAGCTTCTACAGCACAACAAGGTGTAAGGGGGGCAGAGGAAGGAACTGTGCATCTTCTCCTTCACTTTGCAGTTAGAAATGGTGTCAGGTTCTTGTAATTATATATCCTACAAGAGGTGAAGAAAACACCTTCAACGTCGGGTGATGGATTTTGTTTTAATTGCTACCTAACGTTCATAGAACACATAAATAAACAGGAGGACTTCTGTCACAGTTCAGCCCACTGTGCATCTCTCACACACTTTCTCTTATTGTAAGTAAGAATTCCACAATGAAGGATATGAAGCTTGTGTAGCACAATGAAAGGTGAGCTGAAAAGATTCAGTCTCTGTTCCTATTTTGTTTGTGAACCATTTGCAGTGTCTTATCTGAATTATTTTAAGTCAACTGCTCTGAAGAATTGATTTAAAATCCTTCATCTGTATCCCATTCACTGGAAGTTTACTACATTTAAGTTACTTGATTGGAGATATATATTACACAGCCAAGTCTTCCCTGAAGTACTGTCTCAGCAATGTTGCCTTGTATGTAAATCTTAATTTTGTTTTCTGCTGTTGTTTGTCACCTATGAGTTATTCATGGAAACAGAATGCAATGAGATGGCAGCTCAAACCAAGCACACATAATAAGTGAAGAAAAGCTCCTCAATTGCTTTTTTTTTTTTCTTTCTTTTGTTTCAGTTGTCCAGAGACAACAGAAGAACAAATACACACAGACTGTTAGGAAGAAAAACTCAATATTGAAGACCTGGCTCTGTCTATTAGAATACAGTGATAAAGTTGATTTTTTAAAACGATTTTTCTTACCATCAGCTTTGCTTCCTTCCTCCATCAGGAGCTTTGTGATATTGAGAAAGCCTTTGGCAGAAGCTAAATGAAGAGGCCTGTCTCCAACTTCCCCACTTGCATTCACATCAGCTCCAAACTTCAGCAGGAGATGAGTTACCTAAGCAGTTCATCAGCGTTGATTAGAATATTACATGAAAATCAGTCTTTTGGCACAATCAGAACAACGCACTGGGTAATACTTTATGTGCACACCTCTTTAAAGTTGGAATGGGGAGAGGAGGTCCAATAGAAAACTTACGTTTGAGTTACACGTCTACGGAAATACTAAAACGCTCACAAAAATATTTCTTATCTAAGATGGGATGTGTGGTGAACAGCTGGACACCAGGCCTGCATTTGTTTAAATGACCACCCAGATATTAAAGTAAAAGCCCTTGAAGTCCACACCCGGGTCAGAACTGTTCTCAAGCTTCTTTTATGACCACAAAAGCACCAGATGCTCTCCTCACATCACCTCACAGGACAGCAATGGCTCGTTCTGAGTGCTTTATGGCAGATAAGGAAACTAATCTCTCGGTCCAACATACAAGGTGCTTCCTAATGTGCCTGGGTGGTGAGGTGCTTGTATATGAAAGAAGGATCTCAGGAGCACTTCTTTGGTTCGCAGCCTTGCTGTCACTTGATCACAGGAGTGCAGTCCTTTCCATCATCTCTCTATCTGAACTCTGTTCTTTTGAAAGCTTTTCCTCCAAGTCCCAATGCGCTCCAAGAAACATGACACTGAACTGAAAAATACTTTCTATCCAGAGTTCATCCTTTGATACATGAAAACTGGCCAGAATACATTATTTTAGCTAAAGAGAGGTGTAGAGAAATACTTACGTAAGCCAGAACAGACCCACTATTATATTCTACAAAAAAGGACTGTTCAGGGCAACTGAAAGGATTGCTAATTAACTATATGCATGATTTTTCTATTAAAAAAAAAAAAAAAAAAAAAAAAAAAAAAGAATTAGAAGATTCAATGCCTGCTTGGGTCAGGGTTTGAGATTATGTTTCAGTGAATTTGTGACCTGTGTGAATGAAACAAATGCACCTGGACTTGTTGTATGCACAGCATCTCAAGGAAAATCCTGCTCTCCAAATCATATTTTTTTCTGTGAACATACAAGTGGCCACAACTTAATTTGTGAATTCCAATGAAAACGGCAGAAATTACATTTAATTATTACTGGCATGTGATGTGCACCTCTTTGCAGAGCCTTAAGGCAGTTTACTCTCAGTGCAGTCTCTGGAATATGGGATAAAAAAAGCAACAGACGAAGTAAATCTCTTAGTGGTAGCCTGTTTGCAAATAATCAGTTCTGGCTAGAAAATTACTTGTTTCAAGAGGCCTAGAAGGGAAGACACCAATTCGTTCTAGGGTCCAGCATAGAGGATTGAGTGCAGATATTTCCTGTTAAAATTCAGACTCATGGGCAACCAGAGACTGACTTAAGTGTATGAAAGCTTTTCACAGTGATCCCCCTGAATTGCAATGCAAATGTGTAAGAATAGACCTCCAGTTGCCTGGACTGCTCCACCTTCTATCTTACTGAAATCTCCCCCCTGCCCCATGTTACCTGTTCATGGCCATAATAAGCAGCAATGTGCAATGGGGTGAAGAAAACTGCATCCTGAACGTTCACATAAGCTCCATGCTGCAAAAGAATATCGACAGCCTAGAAGAATACAAAGAGAAATTCCTATTAGAAGCAGCACACAAATGGAGTCAGGCAGTAAAACAGGATTTCGAGATATCGCCAGTTTAAAAGAAACAAAAAGCCCTAAGCCCACACAGGGGAAGAGCTGAGTGCAACATGTAAGAGTGACAAACTTAAATTAACTGAGCACTGAATGTCAGTGATGCTTTACAAATCAGGCTGAAGACGTGTTTGCAAGTAAAAAGCCTGTTTTACAAAATAGGAGGCGTAGAAATGAGTCCGTCCTTTTATTTTCTTTTAATCATCCTGAACGAGGAGCCATAAACTCATCAGAGTTTTCAGAAGTAAATAAAACAAAATACAAAATCCTTTTAAATTAGGCCAATCCTCATTGTGTACAAATGTCTTCTAGGAGTTGATAGGCCTGTGGCATCGATAAATAAAGCTAAGTGTTTCTTTCCAATCAGCAGTTGGTTTTGGACTTCCAGGAGGCCATTGCTGTCATTAACAGCCAGTAATCACCAAACATGGGCTATCTGAATAACTTGCAGAATGCAAGCCTGAATGAAGCTGCTTTGGATTATTTTCTGAAGCCTGCAGAACTGCCAATCTTTTTTTGTTTCTTTGAAGCACAAAGGAGCCCATGCACGCTCAGTGCTGGCAACTGGGTTACGTGGGCAGTTCTGCACTTCATTCTGATGAAACTTCCTGAAGTTTTCTAATGATGATGAAAAGCTTTGGGCTGTGAGTCACCTGCAGGGAAGCAGTTCCTGGCAATCTGTAGAAGTCACAGAGAAGGGGAAACAGCCATCTTGGTGCTGTGCTCTGCACTCCGTACCTCCCACTGAGATTTCCCCTGATGACGCCAATTAATCCCAGCTATGATGATGCACAGTTCTCTCAACTGCTGTCTAACTTAAGGCTATTGATTCATTTCATACCTGCAGCAATTCAACCAGTCAGTTAAATCCATGTCATTCACCAGAACTCAGGCAGCTAGAGCCTGTTACTAAGCAACATTAGCGTTGAGGGATTATTTCTTTACACAGTTTAAATCGAAATACATTTCTTCCCTTGTGACTGCCAATACATACGCACTATTGTGCAAGGCATGAGGACAGATGTGAGACCACAATAAGCTTTTGTATCTTCCTTAGCTGGTCCATTCAGTTAAGCAGGCCACTGATGAAACACGTAAGGAAAGATTCAGGTAGTGACCTCTTGAAACATAATGATCTCCCCCAGGGTTGCTTCTGCTACAGGTAGTCAGAGATGCTGCACTCACAGATCATTTCCCACAGAGAAAAGGGGGAACTCACCTGGTGATGCCCAGCTATGGTGGCAATGTGAAGGGCTGTCAGAGCTCCATATCCAACCTGCTGAACGTCAGCTCCGCCATGCAGCAGTGCTGTTATGAGTTCTGTGTTGTCCTATGGAGTGTGCACATAAAGCATCTTATTTCTGCAGTAGCAAACAAAGCTGGCCCTTCCATATATTGAAAATAAATACGAGACTGTCTTTCCTCCTACATTCAGACAGAATTCCAAATGCTGCTGCTCACATCTTTCTTTCCATTCCTAAAGCTCTTGGCAATATGTAAGACATTGCTGCATTGGGAATTCAGAGCCTTCTTTGCACCAATAACAGCAATAGCAATAAGAAAGAATGCTCCTCTATCCTAAGATGCAGTGCAGAATTTAATCAACATTTCTAAAGCAACATGATATCCTCATGATGACAATGCAAAAGCATATGCTGATTTCCCATGCATGTGCTCTCTGTAGGTAACTTTCCTGCACTCTGTAAATGTAAAATTGATATTTGCTCTAGAAGTAGCACCTGGAGAGTTCAGCTGAAGAGGGCAGAAAACTAAAGCTAATCCCTCCTGATTCCCTGTCATCACTTCATGCAAAATAATTTACCTTATAAGCTGCCAAGTGCAGAGCAGTAAATCCATTTCTTGTTAATCTGGATGGGCGCAGTCCTTTTAGCATAAGAGTTCTTATATGTGATTTGTTACCTTTAAAAGGAAAGTTGGAAAGCGGAGTCATTTACGCACACACCACAACAAAAAGCCACGCGTAGGAATAAATGTCAGCGTGAGTTTGACAACAGAGAGAAACGGGTTCATGAAATATTGCACCCTCAGAATCAAATTAGGTGCCATTTCCTTGCCCACTGACAGCAGCAGACCTGGCCACACGCAGCTTTACTGTTCATAATTCAACAAGGGTTGGTTAAGGAGGGTCCAACTTCTAAAGAAGCAGAATTCTCTTTTAGCATCCAGACTACGCTGCAAAGAACTGCATAAATTAACAAATGCTTCCTGGAGCACTGGCTTCTCAGCCACAGAGTTCTTCTGTCCTTTCAGAAACGCAGCCCTGCTCTCCCTCTGTCTATGAATTACTGCAGGATAGCAGCTTTGAGGGATGCTGGTGGCCATCAGCATGGGCAACTAACTTCATTCCTATCTTTCTGATGTAGTGATGGTCTCAAAAACATACCTCCTTCTGAATAATCATGGCAATGTTTGAGGGCAGTGCTGAGTCTAATAACTTCTCTTCAACCCTGAGGTGTTCACATATTGCACCTAATTAATCAATATTGTGTATTTTCTTTAACTTCCTGTCACTAACTCCATCGATTGCTGTTATGTTACCAAATGCTGATGTTGTCTTCAAGATGAACCTGCACGCTCTGAAATCAAGTTTAAAGATTCTTTTTCTGTTCAGCAACGCAAGATCAGGTCCTCCTTGATCTAATATTGTTGTTGCGTACTTTGTGGGGCTGAAACCTTATGGCAAAATTCTCTTTGTCTCTCTTAGCAAGTGGAACAGATGCCACATGTGTGTATGAACTAACGACTGGCCAAGCAGCAGCGTGGATCAGAGTGGAAAACTGCACCACTTGTGTGTTTTTATGAACATTCCAGAAGTCACCCTGCATTCTCTTCTTGCATACTATGATTCGTTGTCTGCAAAAGTCCTATCAACCCCTATTTTCTGACTAGAGCACTTGAATTACTCTTCTAACTACTGTGATATACAATGCAGGTGTTTCCACTGTACTAGAAAAATGCAGGCTTTGTGGATGGCAAACACATTCAAACTAGCTCCATATCCTGAAATCTATAGCAAGTACACAATACATAATTGTATAAAAGTACTACACAATGAGTAAAGAGTAATGAACCAATGCGTATAACAATTAAGATGAATTAATTGAACATTTGTAATAAAGAGACGACAAATTATCATCCACAACTTCTCTTGGACCAATGGATCAGTCGTAATGTGGTTCAGCATTAGTTGCTTCGGTCTTGTTGGCAAACAGGGTTGAAGGTAATGCTTACAGGTAATTATCCAAGTGCCAGTGAGGACAAACCCAAGAAATTGAAAATATAATAATCCTTGTGACAGTCATTAGAGACAAATACCAACCGTGTAAATAAGATGCTTAAAATACCTACCCTCACATATGCAGCATAAGTGAAGAAGAGAGAGCCCATTATCTGTGCGGTAATTTAAATTGACTTTGCAGAAGGCTTCATCAGAGCTGAAGAAAGATTTTTCAGAGGATTACTGTTTTCATCCTTTGGTAGAATTTATTTCATTTGGAAAACGTTTAAAAGAGAAATCTCAGTTGAAGCTTTTGCAGACACAGGGCTAAATTTAGATTCCCTTTGCACTCTGTAAACTTAGAAATGCTTTAATGACAACAAGTGGGGATCCAGATTTATCTTTCAGCAAATCAAACCTGAGCCTAACTTGAATTGCTCCCTGAACACCCTGCTACCAGTACCATCCTGCTAATCAGTGCATTCCTTCTAAACCCTGATAAAATAGAGGAAAAGAAAGGGCAGAAAGCTCTCCTTATAGATAAGACTCTTTTTTATAATTAATGAAAAAAAGAGGACAGTTTGTTCATTGATTTAAAAATAAAGATTAAAAAATACAAAGAAGTATTCACTCTACACTGATGAACAGGACATAAGCACAGAACTGGTGGTAATTAAGGTAAGTCGAAAGAACACCTGGGAGGCCTTCAGAAAGAACGTCTGTGTTCCTGAAAACATGCAAAGAAACACAACAAAATCATTACGTTGGTGCACGGACATGGGAACCCGACAAGCACAAACACTGCTGGTCGCTGCCTTTTTAAGCCTTACATGTGTAGCTGTAACTTTCTTAAGGACTGTATGTTGCCTTTGACAGTTTAGCATTGAATGTATTGTCATTTCAGGTTGTGAATTCATGGTTTATTTTGAGAAGCACTCTTTTCTTTTCTTTTCTTTCTTTTTTTTTAAGTGGCCTTGATGCCTGACATTATTTAACTGCTCATTTCCCTAGAGTTAGGTCAGTACGCTTGGGCTGTGGTTGGACTTGATGATCTTTAAGGTCTTTTCCAACCTGAGCAATGCTATGACTCTATGAGCTTTTCGGATGGTGATGATGTGAGAGAACCACTCTGCTGAGGAGCACGGCTGTCAGTGCGTCAGTGTTCCTGCTGTCCCAGAAGGCGGCTGCAGGCAGGGATTTGAGTTTCACTTTCAAAGATGACCGTTTGTGTTCTTTCAAACCGTATTACTTCAGAAAAATTCCTGTCTAAAGCAGCACACAGCAGAACTTAAGCATGTTATAAACTCAGATGTACCTTTAAAGAAAATTTGTTTGCTAAAGAATATAGTTGTTTGCTCTAAAATATTGGCATTAGTAATTAATAGCCACTAATGTTGGTACTGTGTGACTCTCACCCACATATCCCCAAAAATAGACATTACAGAACAGGCATTCCGTAGGTGTGAAATTCCTTTTGTAAGAAAACAATTGAAACTGAAAATGCTGCTCAATAGCAAATACTCCTTCAGTAGGCATTCATGAGCAGATTTCCTGAGTATTTTACCTAAAAACGTGCTTCAGTTCTGCCAGCTCCTTGTCTTTGATTTGCAGGTCATCTTCTAATCGCTCTATGATTATAGCATACGATTCACTGACTTTCTTCTTCCATTCATCTGTCAGCAACGAAAGAGAAACACTTCAAAACATACAGAAGGCAGGGACTCAGACTGCAGTGTCCCACCAACAGAGCACTGCACTTCTAAACACAGTTACACGCCATTCCTGTGCTGCTCTACCGAAGCTTGAAAGCTTAATTAAAACGTTACAGCCATTAATCCATTCTTGCTGCAGCCAACACAGACACATATGGACTGATTTCGTAGATTGCTACTACATCCGAATCCTTGTCAGGAGTATTTTTAATCTGAACAAGACAAAACTTCAACCACAGGTTTCATTTGTTAGTTCTTATTTCCTAAATCTTAGCATACATCCACAGCACAGACAGATTAAAGTTTTAAGGCTTTTCTAATGAAGTATGAGCTAACACAATAATGTGAACTAATACGACCTTACACGACAGTGCAGCAGATTTAGTTTACTTTGTTTTGTCTTTAACAGACAGATACGGACTAAGCTGCTATTCCTGTCAGCTAAGAACAATACAATACCTTACCCTTGAACTCAAGGGTAAATTTGCGATGATATTCCACCATTTGCAGATGGAGGTAAGGCACACTACAGCTTAACAAAATCACAGCAGTGTTAATTACCAGTGCAAGTTTGGGTTGGTCTGGATTTGTAATTTCCCATTTGTTCAATGTATCTTCTTTGTTTCAGCAGAGTTCTTGCAGTAATACGATTCCTCGCTCAAGAGCAGCGGCGGTCCTGCTGAAAAACACCCTGATGGTCTCTGGCTAAAAATAAACCCTGTGCCAATGGAATGTCCTGCAACAATGGCACAGAGCACAGCAGCACGTGCTGCCAAGTGTGACAAAATAGCGCAGGTACCTCATCAGCCTCTTTAAAAATCCACTGCCCGTTTCGGTAGAAATGTTTGCTCTCGTCTGTTGCACACATAAAACCAGAGGAGAGGAGGCAATTTGGCAGCTGGTTACCAATGTGGTACAGAGAAAGGCGTTAATGAGGTTGAATCCCAAACAGTCTTTTGGGATCCCCTAGGAGCGCTGAGGGTCCTTGGTTTGAAGACAACAGAGAAGATCTCAACTGGTAACGTTAACAGCAGCTGCACGCAGGATGGCTTTGGAGAACCTGAGTATTTTAATTGTAACGTATACGTTGTATCATACCAGGGAACACTGACTTCTTCCCCTTTGGTAACATCTGCACACGTTGCTACATTTTGAGGACATCCCTCCAAGTAAAACAGGAGCTGAGTTCGCTGTCAGGAATTCAGTACACTGACTTTGCATTTTTCTGTCCTTAGGCAGAGAACCACCGCAAAGCTGCCCCTTCACAGCCACACAGCTGCAGCTCCACAGGCCAGCATGTCTGTCAGGCTGCAAACGAAGGACACGACCTGGAGAAAGCAGGCCTACCAGCCATGCAGACTGACTGCTGAGGGAGGCTCTTTGCTGTGCTCTGGCCCTGCTCCCGCTGGAGTTTTCCCCAGAACAGAGGATGTTTGAGCTGCTTTGCTCGCATTCCAAGCAGACTGTGCACTAATCAGCAAAGGGCCAGGACCTGTATGGATATGTATCATGCTGACCTCCTTGTTAGCATTTTAGTCAGCACCCAGCATCATAGAAATGCATTAAAAAAATCCATGGTCCAGGTAGACTGGGCTTCGTGCTTACATATACAAGCAAAGAAACCATGTCATAATGAACTGATGCTGTGTGCACAGATGATTCCTCTAAGGGCTTCTGCTTAAGAGCCATGCAAGAAAGTTGGTCAACAGCAAAATAGTGCTGCTATCCACTCACATGATCCAAACCTCCTTTAATCTGGTTAGCACAGATCTGCTCATCTACTGTCTGCACCTTTCATGTCCATTTCCCTTCAAACAGGAAGACTTCAAACTCATTTTCTCATCCCATTTTGCGATTTCTGCTCTTTTCTGTATCTCCTTCTTCTTTGATTGCTTTTTAAAATTTACTTTATGTTTGTATCCTGATACATACACACACACACACAAATATATTTAAAGCCTGCTGATTGACCTTGACAGTTGTTCTGTTTAGTCTTCTCAGTTGAGGATTTCAGGCAAGAGGATATGTAAATATAGTACACACACATCAAATCTCTAGCAAGCTGCATCCCACCACAAACAAACTCGAACTCCCATGATAGCTCCTGGCACACCGTGAGCTCATCCTTGTATTTGCACTGATTTACACATAAAACCAAGGACGTATTTTGGAAGACAAGATGCCCTGTGATACGCGACCAAATATTTGCAAAGCGCACCAGCCTCTGAACTGATCCTCCACATCCAGTTGCCAAGCAACGAGGAGGGCTGTAAAAACAGCACCCTATGGTTACCTGCTCTGCCACTGCTTCTGTTACCTTAGTGCAGCTTTTCTTCCCTCTCCTGAGGGCAGCCGTGGCTGTGCAGCCCAGGAACAAACTTCTGGCCACCCCCCAGCCCACGAGCCTGCAGGATGCTCGGCCAGGTGCCTCCCACCACTGCCTGGGCTAGGAACTTGGTGACACACGGAGCTTTCTGAGCATTCTGTGATCCGTCCCTTCGGGTTTTCCCCTTTGGCTGTTAAAAAAAGGCAGATCTGCCTGTTCTTTATCACCTGTGCTCTCAGAACAGCTCTGGAAGAGCTTGGAGGCTGGCCCGGGGCTGTGTGAGGACACCTGAATCCAGGGGAATAATTAATAACAGCTGAGCCTGCTTACAAACAAACACCAGAGGGAGAACTACACCGACATCAGGGTTAGCCTATTTCTAATTAACACACGTCCAAGCGGCAGTGAAATGTCAAGAGCAATGTTTTCTCAGTGAGTATCCAGATGTAATTGCAGATGTAATACTAAGCTGTGCAATTTTTGGTAACGCTCAGGTACGTCACGTGAGCAGGGCGTTCAAATACATCGTTAAAGCAGGAGGGAGCCGATAGCCCACGTAACAAAGCAGGCGCTCACACCTCCCGGGGGGCAGCGAATTGGAGGGCTGTGCAGAAGCACAGCGCTGCTATTTTGGTGACGGCAGCACCGTGGTGGCATTTGCACAGGGATTAACCTTCCACATGCACAGAGGGGAAAAAAGGAATCTGTCGCATCAGATTTAGGAACATGAGGTGGAAATGCTGAGCAGAACAAACTCCTCATCCAAGCCAAGGCGATGCAAAAGATGGAACTTTCTTACCTTGGTTCCCCAAATCCTTCTGGCACGGGTATCTCTTAGCTCCTCCTCCTTTTTTTTTTTTTTTCCTTCTTTCCCTTAAACTAATTTCAGCTGCCTCACCCTGTGTTCTTTTCTAAGTGCCCAATTGCTCACATTTCAATTTCCTGCCCAAAACGTTACTGAACTAATTCTCTTCTCCCAAATTCCATAATGCAATACATACAGTATGGCTAAATCTCTGTCCATTATTACATGCTCTCAAGGCAGCCTGTGAAACCATTAAGATCATGTTCATTATGAGCCCCAGTATTACAACAGAGCAAAACTAATTAAATAACGAAAGCCAACATGAATAAAATCATTCAACACTCATTTTTCTCGAGACCACATCTGTCCCAGTTGAGCTTCAGGATGGATGGAGATAGGCAGGATCCAAAGGCCCACACAGACTCTGCATCCGCCTGGGAACTCAGTGAGTCCAAATCAAAATCAAGCTCCAAGTTTCAACAGATGCCTCCTGCTCTGAGGAAGTCCTATCTGACACTTTCTGCACTGCACCTTCATTGCTCAGACCACAGGATGATCACAAGCAAAGTGCCACGGTCGTCTTGTTCTCAGAATCCAATAGTGGAAGCCACAAACACCAAAACTGCAATTACCTTACTGTTAAATGTTACTATGTGGCCTTGGATAAGTCTCTCAATTGCTTGGGACAATTCCAGCTGGTTGAATGGGAGGAATGCTTTAGATGCTACAGAGTGAACACAGTTCACTTGCTTTAGCAGTTAAACTGTGAGAAAGAAGCTGAACTTTGTAAAATGCCATCTAAGTAAAATAGTCTGTACATCAACTTTGACTATTAGTGCCTGAAACTGATTGAATTCCTTTAATAAGATGTCATTACATTATAAGACAGCCCTTCCTAAGGACAAGAATTTGTTACAGCTAGAAACGCACGCTCGTTAAGCAGCTCTAACACATAAAGCAAACAATTATCTCCTGCCTAAAGAAATGCACTAGATAATTTTTCAGATGTGTCATGAAGGATTGACAGAAACACTGGCTTGTCTGTTATCTCCTCTCAACACGAATACTGATTAACTCAAAAATGACATCACATCCTTGGTAGGCTGAACACCCTTTTGTGTTCTGCAGCTCCCATGCTTTCTCTGCCTGCTGAGCTGCTCAGCCAGTGCCCAACAAAATCAACAAGCTGCAGAATTGGCCTGCAGAAGGTCTGACTGGTGAATGCAGAGCTCTGCCTCTTACTGTCAGGGTATGTCAGGAGAGCCCTATCCCGCACTGCCATTCTCATGGCACAGTCTACTTTCTCTATTTGTTAGAACATTTCCACTACTGTCTGCAAATTACCACTGTTTTATTGGTAGTAAGAAAAGGTTATGGGTAATCAGACAATTAATGGGAACACACGCAGTTTCTGTGGCTCACTGAAGACGAGTGGAAGCTTACACATAGAAGTGCTTATGAATAAGTGCAGAATCCAAGACTGAAATTACAGAACATGTATGTGAACATGGACACATATAAAAACATATAAATTTGTTGACAGGGCTCTGTATCAAAATGTTGTTTTTAAGGTTTTCCACACATGCTGCATGAACCCTGATTTTAAAAATGACAGACAACACAAATCCAGGTATTTTGATATCTGTGGAATAAATTCATTCAGACTGCTGACATTGCTGATGGCTAACATTGATCAAAACCCGATTTCTAGAATTCCAGACAAGAATATTTATTGTAGAAAGGAAACATGGAGTAGCATAAAAACTTACAGCAGTTTAATGTTTCTTACCCAGTAAATCAAACTTACACCCCCTCCGTTATGAGAATAATGGTGAGCACATGTCAGAGGCACACTTGGTGCAGGAGTGTGAGCAGAAGCAGCCACCTCTTACCTGTCCAGCCTGCAGTTGGTCCAGCACACCTGAGCAGGACAGCATCACTCCACAGAAGGAATTCTGAGAGAGAAATACACTAATACATTTTCACTTCCTTGCGTGCTGGTTGGAGCACTGGCCTGCTGACCCACGTGCCAGACATGGCAGTCTAAGACTTTGACCAGGGCTCCACTCCTTTTTATGCTTTTGCTTAGAAGGAACACTGAGAAGATCCGTTGTACATTTTGCTTACAATCACTACAAACTGGCAAGTAAATCATCCACAAATTGCAGACAAATTAAAGACAGGACATTTGTTCAAGCACCAGTCCTTCTACAAATCAGATTTATCTTTTTGCCTTTTTAGACAAATTTCATCACGAATTTCATTTCTAAATTTCAGCATGTCTTCTACATCTTTGTAGGCAAGCATTTCTTGAACAGACAGGAGCTTAAAGCCATTCAGTGTAAAAGCTGACACACGCTGCACAGAATTTAACATGTTCAGTGACATCCTAACCGACTCACTTAAACTAGAACAAACAGGAAAAATCCTGGCAGTCCACAACCCAAACCGTGAGTTCTCACCAGAGAAGAGCTGCTCTGAAACCTGCACACCCCAGAGCTCCAAGCATTCTCGTAGGCTGACTCCAAAAAACCGTAGTGAGTTTGTATCCGACAGCAATTCCACATTCTTTTTCAGGTCATCTTCTACACTAAACACCATACTTACATACTTCACCTGATCATCAATTTTCACGCTTAACGAACTCAGAAAACAGTTGGAAGGTATGTCTACTTCCAAATTGATGCAGGATCCACTAACAATGCAGTTCTTCCCTACCAACACTCCAGGTCCAATCCTGGAGTATTCAATAATGGATCCAGGTCCTACAAAACACCCAGGCTCAAGTATGCTTTGAATGATACTTGCTGATCCACCCAAGGTCTCAGCTTTGTCAGAAGAGATGCTAAAAGCCTCAGGCAGTAAGTTAAGCTCAAATTTCAGTTTGCTATCAGATGTAAAATGAAACAAATACTCTTGAGTAGTTCCAATGTGATAGAACTTAGAGTTGTTTAAGACTATGACATTAAGTGAAGTTCCTTTCAGAAGAGAACAGAGCTTCTGCCGTACTTCCGCTAACTGTGATTCCTCTTTTGTGGCTTTACTTGTATTTTTCGTGTGATCTTGAGTTGTTCCACGTCCCAGGGCCTGCAGGAAGTCACCATACGCATCTATTTCACAGCACAGAGTATCAATTTGCTTATAGAATGCCAGTAATTGTTTTGCAGTGCCGTGATCAATGTAAAATATACTGTCTGTATACACGCACTCCGAGTCCACTTCCGAGTCACTGTGGTCTGCAAAGGAATCCAGCTGAGAAGAATTCCTCCTTACACAGACTGCGCCGCACCGGCGCATGGTCTCCACATCTGGTTTGTGCAGGAAACGATGGCAAGATGTGTATTCAAGTCCTCCTTCTCCTGAGAGACTGGATGGATCTAAAACAAACACTCCATGAGTGGTCCCAACTGCCAAATCTGAAGGGTGAGCTAAAGCAGTAAATCCAGGCTTATCAAACGCGATCGTTTCTGTAGGGCCGGTGCTGTAAAGCTCTATGTCATCTGAACAAGTAATGAGAATTCCTGGTTTCATGTGACGAGGGAAATCGATGTACATGGCAAGCTTCAGCTCCAGCATTTGGTAGACAGGATCGCCGAAAGGCAAGGCTGTGAAAATCTTGCCCAGTGCACTCGCATTCGGTAAACGCTGGCTGTAACCACCTGAAGAAAAAGACAGAGGACACTTCCTTGGAGACCACAGGCTGTGCAGTTGGTCCTATGCCAAGCATTCCTCAAAAAAGTCAGATTTTAAAAAGTTATCATGTGCCTTCAAATATTTCCTGAGACAGATCTGACCTAATGTCCAAAATCCAGTGTGCCTCAAACAGCTTTTATTAAATCTGTGGTTGATTTCATTACCTTTAGTTTTGATTCAGGGCTGGAGTACAAACAACTCGTCTATAAATACAGAAAGTAAATTACTCCAGCTGTTCGCTTGAAAACTAAAGGAGAAAGAAAAAACATCCCAAAACAATTTTAAGTGAGAGAGGAGTCAAACAAGCAACACTTTGGTAAGGTGGCCTCTTATTTAGTGGATGGCAACCCTGCCCACAGCAGAGTGGAACTGATGATCTGTAAGGTCTCTTCCAACCTAAGACATTCTAGGATTCTTTGACCTGGTTTCTTTCTTCTCTGCTAAGTGGATACAGTTTTCCACCTAACACATCTTGAAAGGCTTTTGACAAATCGGGTAAGGCAGCAAACATTTGTTCTGCATTTACAAGACCTCTAGGTCCCTATGCAGCCTGCAGGGAGGAAGAGACTGCTTAAGTGGGCATTTCAAGGCAGCAGCTTAATTCTGATGTTCTGACTGACCAAAGAACCAAAGTGCTGAAATGCTGAAGTGACAGTAACAACTCCAGAAGTTCCAGTGGAAATTCAAATGACCACTTCAGCTACACTTGAGGTTACTCTTCTAAGAGAACTGTATTTCTAATTCTTTATCTATCAACATCAGCTTTTTGTTTGTTTGTTTTTCAAAGGTGACATTGTAAAGCGTGGAATGTAAAACAGAACTTACCAGAATGAATTAGTAGCACAATAAAAGAAGTCCATTTATCACCGTAGAGATTTTCCAGGCACTGAAGAACATGAAGTGTTGATCCACCATTTCCTAAAGAAAAAAGCATTTTATTATAAAGATCACCAATGATACATGCACTGAAACGTGAAGCATGCAAAGACCTGGTGATGTTTATTAAATGTGTTTTTTTTCTGTGTAAAAAATGAGCTGTCACTTGTTTTTAAAAGGTAAAATTTATTTACTTATTTTATTTTATTTTTTTAACAGACTGCCCGCAGATGCACTGACGTCTATCTGACATTTCCTCAATCAGTTCTGACAGAACAGCCTTCCTAGAGCACTGCAGCTGAGTCACGCAGTGAGGATGCACAGTCAAAGCAAAGGACACCTTGGCTGGGCAGGATGGTTGTGCTCAGAACAGCCTCACCACCCAATGCTTCCCAACTGACCCAACTCAGCCGCAAGCGACGGCTCCTGCATGAAACGTCGCACAGCTTCACCACTGACTTCCATCAAACTTTCAGAAGGAAAAAATGTAAAACTTCTGGATATTCTTATGTGCTTCTAAAACAGCAAGATTTCTGAAAGTAATCTGTGCCTATTATTTTATACTGCAGATAGACTGCTGAGATGGGCTACCTTCTACATCCAAGTAAACAGCTATAATGAGCTTAGGATGGTATGGCAGACAACTTTCTTCCAGGTTATTGTTGCACGTTGTTGAACGTATTGAAATACATCAGTGTAAACTACCAGCTCAAAGCGAGCAGAACGAATTTACAAAACTACCACGGGTCAGCTGTATTCCACACTGGGAATATAGAAGACAGCCACACTGTATGAGCAATGTGCACCCACAGACCACTGGGATGGTGTCCTACAGAATCACAGAACGGCTTGGGTTGGAAGGGACCTCAAGGATCACGAAGCTCCAACCTCCCACTGCAGGCAGGGCCACCAACCTCCACATTTCATAGCAGCCCAGCTGTCCAGGGCCCCATCCAACCTGGCCTTGAACACCTCCAGGGATGGAGGGGCATCACAGCCTCTCTGGGCAGCTGTTGCAGCATCTCACCACTCTCTCTGTAAAGAACTTCCCCCTGACATCCAACCTAAGACTTCCATCCTGCAAGAACATCGTCCCAGTTATCATAGTGGAAATTTTCTCTGCAAAAATTACCTTACATGAAGTCTGAGAAGCACAAACCTGCCATGCTGTGGCAGGAACGACGGTAACATGCTACCAACAGCATTAGAGCCTACATCTGTGCTGCAAAGGACATTTTTTGAGCAGGATTTTGAAGCCTCTCCACTGCAAGAGAGCAGCTGCAGTGGTCACACAAAGCTGAGCTCGGCGTGACTCAACACGAGTACGATCATACGGGTGCACTACGTGAGCACAGATCCCCGAAGGACCAGACGAGGCCCCAGGTGAGGGCAACATCACAGCGGCTGCAGAGCAGCCCTACAGCCCGCAGTCTGACGCCCTCCGTCGCGCACGGATCCGGCCGCTCCGCAGCCGCCAGGCGTGGCACGCACCGATTTTGTGTCCCGGGGGATCCACGAAGACGTGGTACCGCACGCCCAGCGGCAGCTCCCCGCCCCGCAGCTTGGCGGCCAGCTGCCGCCGGAACGCCCGCTCCTGCTCCGCGTCGGCGGCGGTGATGACGACCAGGTCCCAGAACTCGCCGTGCCTCGCGGCTCTGCCTGTCCGGCGGGGC